>NW_020653850.1:849926-896844 GCF_003589595.1 Hyposmocoma kahamanoa
ATATTAAGAATAACATATCTTTTCATGAAAAAAAGTTAAATTAAAATTTAAAATACTTCGATACAAAGCAATGTATCGGGGTTACTTTAATAAGTAACTATAAAGTCACCATTTGTAAACCAACTTACGGCGATGCCACATAGGGGTTGCGTCGTCGCAAATGCGTTGTACTACATATAAATGCCTGCATGTAAGACAAGACTCGGTCATCATTCTCCTCTGTATAGTATGTGTAGTGACTATAATTGTATTCGAAATGTTTTCGATATTTTCGGTGGTTCTTTGTCCTCAACCAACCGGTATATTCGTAAAATGTATTCAAAAAAGTAAGTTATCAAACACATTTTTTTTGCATTTCTTTTTTGTTTTTAAATATCTAAGTTACATTCTTAATTTGTTTTTTTATTCAGTTTATAAACAGAAATTGGGCTATCCGAGTCCAAATTAGTTCGTAAGAAGATTTATGTGAAAATTATATGCATGTTGTGCTTACACCTAGTAGGTTCCACTGTATTCGAATTGTATTTAAGCATGTCTAGTTAAGACTGATAACTCTGTAACCAGTTTTGTAAGCCAAATAAAAAAAATCAGAACGACATGCCACACTGTGCGTTGAAACAGGAAGCGTCTCAGAGCTCAATTCATTAAAATAATCGCAACGCACCGGCAACGCCCCTGTGGCATCACCCCTACTAGTCGAGATCATCGTAATGTGCCCAAACACGATAGTTTTTCTGTAAGTAGTTGAGGAATTGGGTAGTCCGCAGACTGTCAAAATTGCAGCATCAGGTCAATATATTATATTATTGTGATGTTATCTGATTTGCATTATACAGGGTGTCCGATAATAAAGGGATAAGACTGCAAATGCCGCAAATAATGCTACAAAAAACGTTAAAAAAAATATCCCAAGTACCACTTGAGATATGTGTTTTTTCTTTAAAACGAATTATTTTTACCTTATTTTAGATTTTTGTACACCTCGACCTCAAATGATTGAATTTCTTTGGTTTTTTGGTGTCACAATACTCTACGTTAACTGTGCTAATAGATAGGCAACAAATAGTATGACTAACTATTGCACTGTTTTTTTTTAATAAGTTTTAATTTATTATTACGGACACGGATCGGACAAGTTGAAGTAATATTATAAACATTCACCTCATAACCGAAATCCTTACACTAACAGGAAAAAGAGCTGATGATCTTTAAACATCTGAACAGATGTCCATGATTAAATTAGCCTTCAAATAAAAAACTACTGCGACCAGTCCATCCGTTTGGGAGGTATGCCACAGACACACTGATATACGTACAAAGACTTCAAACGCATAACTCCCCTCTTTTTGCGTCGGAGTCAAAAATTAGGATAAAAATAACATTAATAAGAGGAATAAAAATAAACTAGCCGTTCCCTGCAGTCGTCTTAACAAAGCAAAAACGGCTGAAAATTGAAAAATTGTAAGTTTTATATTGATTAAATTGCAATTTAATGAATAACAAAACTATTTAAACTAAAGTTTTTAAAAGAACGCAAACTCAACCTCAAATAACCGACACCCAGTATTAGAAGCAAATTAAAAGAAATTAATTAAAAGATAAGATGTCAAGTGACCCGTTTAACTTTCATGTTTGTTTCTATTTATGATACTTAAAATAAACATTGTAAATGACAAAAGTCAAAAGAAAATTCACCAAGATTTGGCTGTATGGTTTTAAACCTTTGCCTTTTTCTTTAAGGAAAGAAATAAAAACATCAAACTATTTACAAAGTAACCCATAGAGTTTTCATTCATTCTTCTCAAGGGAACCAGCATTTAGGGTCGTATTCCACGAACTCTACTCAATACTCAAGTCAGGACTTGAGTATTGCAGTGACCACTGAAAATCATACTCAAGGCCTTGCCATTAGGGTCGTATTTCTGCTTGAAACCATACTCAAGTCTGCTCAAATCCTGACTTGAGCATTGAGTAGAGTTCTGGAATACGAGCGTAAGAGTGAATGGTAAATAAATATTTTTTACCTTATCATTTTCGACGTGGTCGCGGTCGTTATTGCCCTCGGCGTTACGGAGCAACGGTGATGGTGACCGAGAGACGTTCCTGCAATAGAAACACATTGTTTTACAAAAATGAATCATATCTAAACGGAAAACATATTAGAATAGCTATAAACAACGCTGCCTGCTTTTTGTGCTCCGCTGGGGGCAATTTCGTCCACTGAGATTTATGTTTTGCATAAGATATATTCTGGTATATAAAACTCAGAGGTGCCCGGTTTCGAACCCACGCCCCCCTGCTCGAGAGCCGGTAGGTAGATGCATGAATAGGCTACCACGGCTCTTTTTATCAATATTTTATAAAAAAAAAACATTTCACCCTTTCATTAATCTATTTGGAGATACGACAAAAATCACAAGATCGGCGTAATTGAGATCTGCTAAATCATGACGCAATAAGAACTACAAATTCCAGAGCATCCAAATCAACACACGACAAGGCAACAGCGAAACTAGACTTCATAGAATACGCACTACGTTTAATATCTTTAGAGATTTAAGGCCCACAACTCACATACCGGGAGTTCTTGTTCATCATTGTGTTAACCAGCCACTGCGTGCCTAAAGAAGACTTCGAAACGTAAGTTCAGCAAAGCAGAAGACAGATGTTACAAAATCACAGATGTTTTTTCGTATGCTACATTGTGTTGTCAGCATAATTTGAATGCGGGACACGTGTATGTTTAAAGTACACAGACGGCAATCAATCCTTATCATTAAACAAAGGAAAGTACGTTATTACCGTTTGAACTATTATCATGCATCCTCCAAATACTCGCATTAAACGGAACTATTTTTGTTATTAAAATAAATTCTAATGTAATTTGCTTCTTAATGCATGCTTATGATGAATTTCAAAAGTCAGTTACTGAAAAAGTGGGAACTCACAAAACCCAGTCAGATTTTTACCGACTTCAAAAAAGGAGGAGGTTCTTAATTCGACTGTATGTTTTTTTTTGTATATACATATGTTACGCGATAACTCCGGTATTTAGGAACCGATTGTCATGATTCTGTTTTGTTGGAAAGAGGGTACCTAGTTCCATTTAATTTTGTAAAAATCATCCACCTCTAAGCGTGTTCACGCATAAAGATTTTTATAAATAGCGTCTAAATTTTATTATAAGGAGCAATTATTTCAATGGTTGATTTTGCTATTCTCCAATTTAAGGCGTTTTTCTCTCTCAATATACTTTGAGTAGTAAGAACCGGTTTTTATTATCTCCTGTGTCAAGTCCCGTATAGTGGCGAACTAAGGGATGAATCCGGGTTTGCGCACTTTCCGGTAACCGATTTCAACAAAACTTGGTAATTATATGTACTTCCACGTACCTTTGAGGTCAGTTTTTTTAGTCTGTACTGAGGTTAGGTTATTAAAAACAAAATTTGACAACACACTGACAAAATAACGTGATTGCATTAAACAACATGTTGTTTAAGGTGATCAATAATCATGTAAGTTATAAAGCACAATTATTGCAGCAATAAATTTTTTTTAATTTATTTATTTTATATTGATGTAAGTCTTACGTGGTTACGACAACAATAACTCATTACGACACATTCGGCAGTTAATGAGGAGAGTAATGGTTTATCGTGCAATATACTCCAAAAACGTGTTTATAATAATTTAGTGTCCGAATTAAGTCCACGTCAAGACATCATCATCATCAAGATATCGTACGTCCACTGCTAGGCACTCCTCTAAGAGGGTATAGGTCATAGTTCGCCACGCCGATCAATCTAGGGATCCACTGCCGGTTCTCCGTCCAAAACAAAATTCGACAAATTAAAAAGACAATGTCAATTATGAAGTTTCCTTCGCATTATGAGTTTTTTAATTTGGTCGACTATTACTTATTTGATGTCAGTAGGTCAGGGTCAGTTGAGGTCAGGGTAGACCCTCTAATTCGGTTTGAGAACTTCACACGTTTTCCAAGGATTATGAATCCTCATCGACATGCAGGTTACATCACGGTGTTTACCTTCAACGTTAGCGAGAGGTTTTTTTTACAATACCAAGTGACGGGACGAACAAGTCGTGCGCCTGGTGGTACGCGACACACCTGTCCATAACAGTTGCAGTGCCATTCAGAGCTTTAAATCGCAAAGATCTTATGACCACTGCTCCCGGCACCCTGAGACATAAGTTGACAAGCCCCCGTTCCTGTGATTTCATCCTGTTCCTGTATGGCTGCCAAACATTCATAATTTACAATTTTGGTGAATATGAATAAATATGATCTGCTGTGTTGATAATTGTTTCATGGATTGATTACGTAAACTAGAGCGGAGAACGGTTGCTTCTTAATACATATTTCAGAAATCGAGGATAGCTGTAAGAGTTAAACGAGTCACTACCATGGATTTTAGTCATTCAAGTACACAGAAGCTGTATAACAACCTTTAGTATAAAACTTTTGTTTCACTATAGTATTAAACCTTTTAAATGGCAAATTTTGAATACGAACCGGAATCTTATTATAGAAGCGTATACATTGCATCTTAAATGTGTTTGGGATTATACGCACCTAACAATAAAAATAATTATTATTACTACGCTTTGTCATTTGCTAATAGTAACAGTAGGTTTAACCGATAAGCTTAACCGACAAAGCAAAGGCTATCAAAGCTACCGGAAACAAAGAATCACGATCCTAGCTAATGAGTTCCATGAACTCTACAATGGAAAGCCTAATCGGAATTGACGTCAGCGTGAAAAAATGATAGCTACAGAATTATATGTACATTTTTTTATAATACGGATGCCCCGTGCCGTGTTACCTGCGCGACGTAAAGCTCCACATCAACTTACAGCTCCCCACAATAGCCCAATTCCTCACCACCCCAAATCCCCCTACTGGTGGCTGCTTCCAACTGCGTCCCCCTCAGGGAACATCCCCACCGCGTTCGTATAGAACCCGTCGGCTAAGGGAAGTCCTTTACGACCCTGACGACCCTATTACTCTCGTTACATTGAAGGCCAACCAGATAGCGAATCAGTGCAACCCCTCACATACCAACCGTCCTCGACGGCGAGGTCGCAGAGCCCCCCACTTCAGCATGTACACTAGTAGATTTTCTCCTACATCACGCCCTTCTGGCGGAAGTCCCCAGTAGCACCCTGAGCCGAGGTACGTGCCCTCTTGGGCGCCCTCAGGCCCGCTACTTAGTTTTAGTTAATTTTTAAAGGGTTAAGAGCCTTCAGCTCGCCCTTGTATCCGATGACGCAGTCAAGGCCATCCGCGGCCAATTGCAAAGTGTCCTCCAGAAAAAAAGTAAAAGCTAACTCATAATAGTTGCAGTGCCACTCAAAGGTAAATCGCAAAGATCTAACAGGCTCTGCCACTGCACCCATCACTCGGGGACATAAAGTTGATAAGTCAATATCCATGCGAATTAACTACGTTTTTCAATTACATAAGTGAACAGAAAAAAATATAGTCAGGTTAATTTCAAGCAAAACTGGTTTCTGTAGACAAAAGCTTTCTTTGAGTTTTAACCGACTTCCAAAAAAGGAGGAGGTTCTCAATTCGACTATACTTTTGTATGTACGTTACGCGATACCTCTATTTGTGAACGGATTTTGATGTTTCTTTGTCTGTAGTAAAGAGGGTGCCTCAGTAGTGGTCCCATTTGGCCCCACCAGGGTGCCAAACTAGAGAATTACTTTTGAGGTCGGTTTTTTAGTACTCTGTAGTGATTACGATAGGACACACCATTAACTTTTTTTCTTCTCAGTCCTTTTAATGATATCAAATAACAAGACGGTCAAGTCGTGTGCCTATTGGCAAGGGACACGCTTATATACCCATAACGGTTATAGTGTCACTATAGCTTTAAATCGCAAAGGCCAGATGGCAGTTTAAAGTTAACTACACGACACCGACAAAAATGTTCAGTTTTAACACTGGATTTTTTATAAATTAGAAATAACAATAGCTTGTTATTGGTATGTTAATATAGAGTTCAAACATCTATCAAGTTATCCTCAAATTACATAGATGACATAAAAATGGCTATCATTTTTATAAAAAACTTAGTTCTATCTCTTCGCAGTCAAGATCATATCAGGCATACATGCTATATCTTTTCAAATGTTTTACTTGAAAATAATAACGACCTTGTTCACTTTTTTATTTATTTTGTGAATTTCTATAGTATTAGAGTCACGTGGAACAGCTATCGCGATTAAATTATCGATGGTTTATCAAAACCCGGTAGGACCAATTTGGGAAATTAACGTGTCTAAATTAGTTCTACATTGGGTTGTCTCTGGTAGGAGTAATAGTACAGGGTTATCAGGCACATCGTTAACATTATTGATCATCATCATCAACATTTCAGCCAAAAGACGTCCACTGCTGAACATAGGCCTCCCCCAAAGAATGCCAGAACGACCTGTCCTGAGCCGCTTGCATCATTTCATCATCTGGTGAAGATCTCATCAGTCCACCTTGTGGGTGATCTGTCCACGATGCATCTTCTGGTACGCGATCGCCACTCGAGAACTCTTTGGCCCCATGTTCTACGAGTCATGTTCCATGCCCATTGCCACTTAAGTTCTGCAATTCTTTAGGCTATGTCGGTTACTCTGGTTCCCTTGCGGATATCCCCATTACTGATTCGATCTCGCAACGAAATTCCGAGCATAGCCCTTTCCATTGCCCTTTGAGTGACCTTGAGCCTTCTTTTGAGGCACATAGTGAGCGACCACTTCTCAGTGCCGTAAGTTGTCACTGGCAACACACACTGGTGTCTCAAGACAAAAGTCTTCGGTCTTGAGATACTGTGGACAAGAAGATGTGACATAATTTCCCGAACGCTGCCCAGCTGAGTCGGATTCGACGATTGACCTCTATCGAAGTTGGACCTTTTTTTTTTTGAAAAATTCCTTTGACCCGACTGGACTCAAAACTAGCGTCTGTGGCTTTACGCAGGCACGTTGAGGCGACAGAGGCTGGTTCGACGTCGAAAATGGTATGAAATCAAATTATGAAAAGGAAAATTAATAATAAAAATTTATTATGTATAATTATTAATAATAACAAATACATCGAGTATATGTATACTCGATGTTAACATGTAACTGTTTCTATTTCTATTGGCCTATTGGCCAGCCCGAATTCGAAACAATTGACGGGTGTCGTCAATTGCTTAACTTCAAATCGACCACTTTAACTTGAGCTTTGCTATAGCAAAATTACATATTTAATATTCAATTACCGATGAAATGTGATTCCGTTTCTTTTGTAATTAGATGTTTAACTGTTTTTCCCCACACCACCGAATGGAACAGCCCCCATCCTTAGAGATATTATCTTTATTAGAATAAATACAGAATATTTTTGGAATATACGGAGATGTATACACAGGTCAGTAGCTGGCGCTGTACTAATTCAGTTCTGTAATTTGTGATTTCAGCGCAAACGAGAAGTTTAAAAGTGATATAAGGCCCATTTACCTGATGAGTTGCCAGGGATGGACGATTATTTCGTCTCAATTTCTGGTTATATACTCGATGCATTTGGTCTACCACAAAGAAAACAGCATTAGAAAAATAGCTTTTGAAAACATCTATGTTAACAAGACTTTGTCTTGTACTCGTAGAATCGTGCGGTTAGGGCAATTTACAATCTGGGCCCCAAAGTGTCTTTGAGAAGTAAGTTTAAAGAAATTAACTTTCTTACACTAGCGTCACAGTACATTTACGAAAATGCTATACATGACAAGAAGAATAGTATTTTTTTTATTAAAAATAGTGACAGACATAACATTAACACGGGGAATAAAAATAAACTAGCTATTTTTACCAGTCACAAATTCAATTCTGGAATCTTATTTATAGAAGCTTATACGTTGCCCATGTATAAGCTTCTATAATAAGATTCCGGTTGACATTCAAAATTTACCATTTACGAGGTTTAAAACTATAAAGAAACAAAAACTTTATACTAAAGATATATATATACAGCTTCTGCGTACTTAGATGACAAGAATCCGTGGTAGCGACCCGAACTCTTACAGGTAGTCTCAATATAATATGTCTGAAATAAATATTGTAAATGTTAAATGTATTCAAATGTACATTTAAAAGAGTAACCGTTAGTTTCTTGCTCATTCTTTGAGCAGTAGAGTTAATTAACATGACGATTTCAAATGTAATTTGCTTACCTTTGAAATAAAGATGATTAGAATTTGAATCGTCACGTCCAGAAGTAAAATTAATGGTTTTATAAGTACCTAGCATTAAATTCTGAAATATACGCAGCTTTGTGTCGAATTTATCTCGACCGCGATTAGTTTTTGCCTCGCTTTAACAGTTAAACAAGCAGTCTGGCAGTATATTTAAACCGTGTAAAACCTTGGCGTTGTAAATGCCACTGTCAAATGCCGTAACAGGTTTCGCAACTGTGCAGACGAAACCGTTTGTTACGGATAGGAAATTCTCTTAATTGCTTTGTATTTTACTGAACAATAATTACTTGATTATACATAGTTACTGCTAATGATATAAGTAACCATTGTAAAGTAAGGGAAATGTCACATATACAGTCCTTCATCCTCTACACTAAAGTGCTATAAAGAAATTAAGTCTTATCATGGGGTATCAATTCAAACAAATTAACTTTAGTACATATTTAAAAGTGAAGATGGCGACACTTGAATAAAATAAAATATATATAAAGTGTTGAATCTCGAAAATATGATGTATGTCATATTACATAAGAAGTATAAAATACATAAAAGAAATGCAAAACTATTTAAACAACATTTTAGGAAAATTCAAATTCATTTAAAATTAAGAACATTGTAAAAACAGTACAATGACGTTGAAAAGGTATCAAGTAGAAAGTTTCCAAATAGCGAACTTTTTAATTGGTTAGTTTGCAATAAATTGCATAGATTGCATTTCTTTGAATTTATTCACGAAACTAAGCAAAACTTTTACTTTAAAATATTAAAAATACAGACTCAGCTTCTTTGCGATTTTAGCATTGTATATAATAATCAACGCCTGAACAAGAGCAAAACTTGACAAAAATGTATTAATAACTGCCATCTGTTGGCCATTTCGAATATTACTACAATCGAATTACGAATGCGACATTTCTTTGTATGAGTTTGGGTATCTATACTAGTATAGTGTTATATTATCTGTGGTCTTATACAAGCGTCACAGTACGTTAATGAAAACGTTATGTTTTTTTTATATCAAGTGACGGAACGAACAAGCCGTGTGTCTGGTGGTAAGCGACTACGTACGCTTATATACCCATAACTGTTAGTGTCACTGAGAGTTTTAAATCGCAAAGATCTGATGGACATTGCCACTGCGCCTGTCACCCTGAGACATAAGTTGGCAAGACCCATGTGCCTGTAATTACATCAGTATTCATACCCTTCAATACCGAAACACAGTAATGGTCACGTTACTGCTTGGCGGCAGAAATAGGTAAGTTGGCAGCACTTACCCGGAAGAACTCTTTCAAAGGAGTTACTCTACTGTTAAACAGTAATTTTTTTTTTATGAGGCATAAAAATAAACTCGTTGACAGCCGTCTTCACAAAGTCTCAAATTCAATTTAAGGAGCAACGTTTAATTCCGGTTGATATTGATAACATTAATATGAGGAAAAAAAAAATTTATATGACCCGTTTAGCTCTTTCAGGCTGTCTCGATCTATTATGTTTAAAATAAATATTGTAAATGATAAAATGTGTACATTGTTTGTTCACAATGAGGAAACCCTAAAATTTCTTACTCTGCTTAAGAAATAATAATAATAATAAATAAAAACTTTATTTATTTAATAATAACTTTATTAGAGACCGCCCACAATACACAGTCGTCTTCTATCAGAAGTCACTTACAAGTTAATACGTGATAATATAGAGTGGATAGTTTCTCCTCTGATATTACGAAGTAATTGTATTGTATCTTGTATTACTTTTATAATCGTAAGTAAAGATATACGTATTTTGTATTTTTAATCATTCCGCGATTCTAGAGGAAGGTGTTATCAAATCTATAGAGGCGTCTAGTGATGATGTCACACTTCACACTTATACACAAACACCGTGAATAATTAAGGCATACAAATTGTTGGAGTTGTCATTGATAAGTAAAGTCGAAAATTGGTACACTCGATTCGTGCCGTGTTTTTAAACAAAATAATAAAGATAATACATAAAAGCATACAATATCAAGTAATATTATGGTTGTAAGTCAGTGGCAAAGATGTAACACACGTAATATAATATGATTTGTTAATAACAATCAAGATTATCGTATAACAACAATAATAACTGTGGGAGATAAATACATCATCACTAAACTCAGAACTGTACCCGAGTAATGATAACTCCGGGGGCACTTTAGAACACCGCAAGAAAGGAGCCTCCCCGCGCGACGTCTAGGATCGATTGGTTAAGCAACGATGGCAAGCCGATTCAGATTCATTTATTTCTCAAATCTCAAATAACATTACGTATAAATTGCACAACATGTCAAAGTATAAGAAATTATATTGAGATCGTCAGACAAAAATGAAAATTATAAGCATTACAGTGTATGCCGTCGATAGCATAAGAAGACTCAAAACACTTGAATTTTACAACCCGTTGACAATGATTTAGTATTGTAACATCGCAATCTGGATTTCGTACCAGCTTTCTCAATCACATAGTCTCGCTAAATTTAGTCTTTTTTTATGATAGCAAGCGACGGGACGAACAAGTCGTGCGCCTGGTGGTAAGCGACACGCCTGTCCATAACGGTTGCAGTGCCGCAGAACATTAAATCGCAAAGATCTGAGGGGCACTGCCACAGCGACTATCACCCTGAGACATATGTAGACAAGTTCCATGTCGATACCTTACTTTCTTAAACTCATAAGATACGAGTTGGTTTCGTTGGAAGAGTTATTATTCAGGAGACGGCAAAACTTTCTATTTATTTTAAATTTCTTATCAAGGGTGCTACTTTGGGTGCATTACTTTAAGAATAGGTAAAAGCCAGTGCGTGAATATGAAGGAAATGTGAGGTGAAATCAGGCTGCAAAATTTGTAGTAAATCCAACCCATTTTTTGCACTTCAGTAACTTTGTGCTTTAAGGTACCGAGTTTGGGAAAGTAAGACCACGATAAACCTGTAATTTTACCGCCGTTACCCTTCAAAAATCAAACGCAGTAATGATCACTGCCTCCGTGGCCGAATGGTTACCATGCTGGACTGCCACGCAGAGGTCCCATGTTCGATTCCCGGGCCGGGAGAAATATTTGAATGACCTATATTTATTTCTCTCGTGAGTTTGGGTGTAATTTGTGGTTGTCTATGTGTGTCCATGGCACCCGCGACACAGGGTTTCCCTAGTGCGGGGCTATGTTGATTGTGTGCGTTATTATATGTTTATATATTATTATATGTATATATATCACATTATTGCTTGCCGGCAGAAATAGGTGGCAGAATTTCCCTGGACGAAATCTCACAAGGAACTCTACTGCTACGTAATTGTTTAGTCTTTATTACTATTACTTTTAAGCTTATAATCTTATCGAGTTCTTAGGTGTTCGCGATTGTTACACATAGGAAATGAAACTATTTCTCCGGATTTAAATCGCGTATATTTGTTTTTTCAAACAAACTGACGTTTCAACCGTGTAAAGGGCCCGAAACGTCGGTTTGTTTGAAAAAACAAATATACGCGATTTAAACCCGGAAAAATAGTTTCATTTCTTATAATCTTACATTTTTATTCCTTATGCCAACATGCTTACGTTTTGCATAATAATGATGTAATAAGTCTTAGATTTAAATTCTAAATTAAGAGTTTAAATTGCATTTCAGATATGGTACGATTGATAGCAATACTTTTTAGTACCTATACCTAATAAAATAAAAAGAAATAAAAGAAGGAAAAAGTAGTTTCTTAAATTAGTCTCGACACAATGGACATGATAAAAATGTAGTTTTCATCTTATTAAACTAAATTATAAATAAATTATATACAAAAAAATAAATTATTTCAAAATCATTTCATTCATTAAATCGTAACAGAACAATAGAATGTGAAGGTCGCGGTCTGAAATTATAACAATGCAACGTTCGGTCAATTGCTCCTTTGCATGAAATTGTATAGTTTATAATATTAAAAAAATATTAATGCAAAAAAAAACAAAAAAAAAACATAAATAATTTACCTAATAAAGACTTTCGAGTCGACCTGTGTATATAGCACTCGGAACTTCGAATCTTCCACCTTCATCATAATATCACACACTGTTCCGTGTACCGTGCACTGCGAAGCACTACGCGTGGTTCATTTGCTGCACTTGATTCTGTTTGGCAACACTCGTAAAAAATGATAAGATTATAAAAAAATTTAAAATGCTGATAACCGACGGAATTAATCTAAATCATGGTCACTTCTACACTGCCGTCGCCTACGCTCCTCTGATGCTCTCTTACTAAACATCTCATACCTCTAATTTTCATTCCAACTCTTTTACTGTTTCTGCGATCAGACTGTGGAATTCTCTCCCTGAATCGATTCAAAGTTCCACTTCTCTTGATTCCTTCAAACGACGTGTCAAGGATCACTTCCTCAACTCCTAAGTTTTGTCTTTTTCTCAACTGTCCTTTCATTTATTACCTATCTTTCATTTTTCTTATATATAAACTTCAATAAGATTATTTATGTATTATTATGTGTTAATAATATTTATATGGATATCTCTATTTCTACATACATAACTTTATTAAAAATTATTATGTAGTGCAATAAAGAATATTTAATTCATTCATTCAATATATTCTTACATTTACATATATTCTTATAAAGAGTTCGTCCAGGGAAGTACTGCCACCTTACCTACTTCTGCCGCCAAGCAGTAGGTAATGTTATCATTACTGCGTTCCGGTTTTGAAGAGTAAGGGTGCTGATGGTGAAATTACAGGCACATGGAATTACATTTAAAAAAAGGAAAACACAAACAAAAAGTACTGTTTATTTCTATAACTTTTAACTTCCTCCGTGGCCAAACGGTTACCATGCTGGATTGCCAAGCAGAGGTCCCGGGTTCGATTCCCGGGCCGCGAGAAATGTTTGTATGGACCACATTTATTTCTCTCGTGAGTTTGGATATAGTTTGTAGTTGTCTATGTGTGTGTCCATGGCACCCGCGATACAAGGTTTCCCTAGTGGGGGGCTATGAGTATGTGTGTTATTATTATTATTATAAGTTACAGTATCAAGTGTCAGGACGAACAAGTCGTGCGCTTGATGGTAAGTTACACGCCTGTCCATAACAGTTGCAGGGCCACTCAGAGCTTTAAATCGCTAAGATCTGACGGGCACTGCCACTACGCCCGTCACCCTAAGACATAAGTTGGCAAGTCCCATGTACCTGTAATATCACCAGCACCAATGTTTTTAATTTAATTTTTAAAGTACATACATAGCAAGTAGGAAATTTTCAGTTGATACATTAACTATTTTTTTGTTTTAAAAATATTATTTAGTTATGTTACATTTCCTTTGTACTTTGTACACCTTTTGTTGTACAAAGTACAAAGGAACAACGCGCGAACAGCGAACAATTGCGCTTTCACAAACTTACAATGTATATTCAGCATTAATAAAATTTACACGTTTTTTCTTATATCTGTCTTTTGTTTTCAGGTATTCAGTGTTCGGCCAAATAGAGATTTAATATTTGGTATTCGGCATAAAATAAGCCGAATAAGCCTAACAGTAACTGAATATTCGTTGCAACTCTAATATTTATAAGTAATAATATAGACATCACCTTATCCACAGATCTTCATTAACTGATGGGCCATCCGTCTACCACGAATTTGCTAGTCCCTAATATAAAGAATAAATAAGTCCCTAATATAAGAAATAGTCTTCTCTAAAAGTATGAAATTTTCAATCCAGTTGATATTCTAAGCCTCAAATACGTTAATAAAAGAAAAATATTTTTTATTACATATTTTTCTTTCTGTCGAGTCCGCCCAAACACGGATGGCGAGAGATCCTCATATCGCACGTTTAAACCAATAGCATTACTAAATGAAACAGTCAACTTTTACAAAATGGTCATTAAATTTCCTGAAAACAATTTTAATTTTGTAAATGTGAGATTTTCGTTTAGTGACGGTATTGACTTAAACGTGCAATACATTTTCGAAATGGATTAGGTGAAATTATATCCAAAATCCACAAATTTAATTTAAATAATACAAAAAAATTATTCTCAAAATATGATAGGTACATATTTTTTTTACAGATTACAAATACAGATTTCTCTCGTAACTTTGGGTGTAATTTGCCCGCGACACAGGGTTTCCCAAGACTATGTGTGTGTTCGCATTATTATTATTATTAATTTCTAAACATTGTTTGGATAAAAAATTCTGCCAAACTACATACAAAACAAAAAGTGTGGGTAAAATTTGAGCCAATTTCGAGATTTTCTGGTGCTAATTTCAATTGTTTTTTGCACCAAGTATTTGCACTTGACCTCTGAAGTCCCACAAATCTTGGGCTATAATGGTACAGGCCTGATGACATCTTAACTAAAATGCCACCAAAATATCTGTGATATGACTATATGACATAGAAATGGAATTAATTCTTACATTGAAAATATAAATTGTCAGTTACTTTGAACACTGCATACACTAGTGACACCACTCATATCACATATAAGATGGTGGGTATGCACTCACTTGGTATCCTGTACAATCTGGTTGGCATGCTGCGTGATTGCACCAGAGAAGGTGAGAGCCTGGCTGATGCTCTGTCCGATAGCATCTTGAGATGATATTACCAGGTTCTCAACTGATTTTCTCCTGGAAAGACATTATTCATTATGTGACTTAAGGGTTGTGACAAACATATCCCTTGTCACATAATTTACAGCTTCAAATCAAACTTATAATTTGTGCCTGATAATCACATAAAATTTCAAACTAGTGAACTCATTGTACTATGTGCATCAAAATAATGAATTCAAATCTAAAGGTCAAATTTTTAGTGTTGCTTAAAATGTATGACAACAATGTTACTAATGCTACAAGTAGTTTTTTTTTCTGCACAATAACTTCAACTTCAACTTCAACTTTTGTGTCTATGGCTCCGTCGTTTTGCGCGACGATTTTGCCAATGTCAGGGTTGAGAGACATGTGTAGCGGTGGTGAGATAGATTGCCGGTTATTAAAATACTTCGGCGGTTTTTATTCACAATGACAGTTATATATATATTTTAATGACATTACAAAAATATAATTTGAGAGCTCATGTTTTTTTCTTTCTTTTAGAAACATTGTAGGAAGTTTTATTTAGCGGGAATTAAAAAATAAAATCGTTTAGTAAAACAAAGTTAGGCGTCGTTTTCGTTCAGTAACAAACTTTTGACCGGTGTCAGCGTGGAAAATTATCATGGAGGATGGAGAAAGAAATAAAATTATACGAAATATAATGGGAGAATACGGGAAGAATAAAGAATATTCATTTTTCTTAAAAATGAAGACTGATCAGAAATGAGAATTTTTCTCCGACTCACATTGTTGGGGCAGTAAATTATGAAATGAATGTGGTCGAGCAGAGGCTATTCGGGGCTGGTTACAGATTTATGTTATTAAGTTTTAGAAATTTGTATAAAGGGAATACTAGTGGAGAGTGTGCGTTGGCTAGGAAATAGTTGATATTTATTGGGTGAGGAATATTTTCGGGAAGCAAATCGTAAGGTGGGAAGCTTATTAGGTGGCAGTTAAAAAATAAGTGTTCTAGAGTGCCTTCCTCTAGTCCACATTCGCAGAGGGAGTGATCACGTACTTTAATTTTGGCTAGGAAAACCGGGGAGCAAACGTGACCCAGTCTCAGCCGGATAATCATTGATGAATAGGGTTTAGGTATGTGTTTAAAGCGGAAGAACCAAGGTTTGCGAGGAATATTTGGTTGGAGATAGCCAAAGTGTTTACCTTTTAGTAGGAGCGAAAATATTTCATTAAATTTTATATGACAATTCTTTAACTAAAGAACTGGCAGGAGGTAATTAAGCCAAGTAATGTTTAAAAAGAATAAAAAGGCCAATATGATGAGTTGATTTGTAAAAGCCTCTTTAAACAAATAAAGATTAAAAAAATTGAGAAATGACAAAACTTCAACAAGGTGAAACAAGCTTAAATCTCGCTGCAGGACTCAGATCTCCACTAAAATTAACGTTATTTAAAAAGATTAACCACAGTGCAGGTTTACTTCACCAATACACCACAAGTTATTTATAATGTTGTAACACAAATTAAACTGAACTAATATAGGAAGAAATAAATAAATGAAAACTATCATTAGGTATGGCAACTCAAAAATTTTCACTATAACCATTTCCCCAATCCTACAAAGTAAAAAAAATATTCATGGCAATATACAAATATTACAAAGGCTGCACAAAAATAAACAAAACCATTTACGGTTCAATTGCTTTCGTACTCAAGGCCGTCGAAATTTATGGTCTCGTTAGCCAAACAAGAGCACTGACATTGCATATGGATGAGCTAGCACCACAGTTAATGTGATTCAGTATACCGTCACGCATTATTAAAGAAAATAACCACTCCACTCTCCCGTTCCCGCCAGATGAAACCTTTGATCTTGAAGATCAATGACCCTTGAATCAATATACGGCACACTGGTCCCCTCTAGGTTTACATACGTAAAAACTACATTCACCACCACACCACAACATTAAGCCAGGAACACACAAAGCAAACACATTAAATGCGCAGTAAACACGTAAATATAAAGACGCAATCTCTCTATAATTAGTAATTATGCACAAAACATTGTCACACTAACATGGAAATTGCAATGTTTCGGCTGTCTAGTCCCGAGGTGCTCATAGCAGCGGCGGTGCTCAGTTCACGCCAGTTTCAGCCACTCGCGACCTATTACTAGATTCTGTGTTTTTTGCTTTCATCATCCAAATAATGGATTTTTTTACACAAAAATATAAGCGAGATTGATTTGTGTAGACATTATTAAGTGACAGCTGTTCAAGGTGTTACCAATATCAACATAAATAAAACAGTAATAGTGAATCAGTTCAACAGATGTTAAACACACATTGGAACATATCGTCTGTATTAGGGTTAGGGAGTCACCACAGTCACTCACTACTCATTAACGCGATCAGAAATCCGTGGGAAGAACATTTTGGTATGAATCGATGCGAAACGTATCGCAACTTTTTCATTCTTATTTCATGGCCATATTGTAAGATCATTGGCCATAATATAGCTTTTTCTGGTCCACTATATTTCGAAATACAACCTTCAGATCGGACATTTCTAGTGTTTGTTGTAAGTCACTGATTTCTAGTGACATATTTTAATATTTGAAATGTAGGGTAGGACGAAAACTCCCGTATGCCAATTTAGTATGGTTTTGGAGACAACTTACTTCCAAGTTCTTCGATTATTATCTTGGGACATACAAGGCGGGAGACGCTCTATGTGTTATTTCTCAAACAAAACTTTCCGCCATTTTTTGAAAAGCGGGAAAGTGCTATAAGCCAAAAGGTGCACTCAAAAGCAATATCTGAACGGATTCTTGGAGCGTTTTGTCTTATAATCATCCTTATGTTAATAATCATCCTTATTATATGTTATACAAGGATTTGTCTAAAGAATTTATGCTAATTTGACGACAAGATGTATATACCTGCTTTACCTGATGCAAAGATCTTTTAAACAAATGACCTGGATCATATAAAATCCTGAAAACAGACTAAAATAAGAATCTAAATCAAATTATTTAATGTCTAAGTTGGCACATAATTTTTATGTGGAGCTCTTCTCTTTAAGAACCTACTTAAGAACCTGCTAAATTTTGATTTTGACTGCAGCTATAGTTATTAAATTCATATTTATAATAAATTTGAATATTGTTCAGCTGTTCAACAACACGCCGCGACGCCCGCTGCCCCGTCAGTCACAATCGGACGCTTGTCGACGTATAAGTGTAAAAGTTTATGTTCTTATTTTATTCACATTAATTTTAAGCGCGCGGGTTGCGATACACAAGTGGTGGCCCCCCATACTTTACATTCGAATTTGATAATGGAAATGGAAAAAAAATCGATTTAAAAGTAGTTTTAGTTTGCGGTGACGCATTTGTGCTTGTACTTTAACAGATAGGATTGCCTATTGACGGCGTCTCCTGTCCTTTATGCTCTAAGATTCTTATACTTAAAAATACCAAAACATATTAAAATTAAAAAAATAATAATTCTATTAAATAGTTATTATAAATTGTATAACGTGATATTAAAAGAAATGTACGCTATTTATTAAGCATTGTCGCTTTTCCAAAATGTAAGCGTAAGTTACAAAAAATCTAATATTTCCATAAAATAGTATTTTTACTTTAACATTTCATGTTAGTAGCACTCAGAAATTACAATTAGGCTGATGGGATTCTTTTTAAAAAAAGTTAACCATTCATACCTACTATTCCTATTCCCACAAAACAACGAGCTCATAAGGCCGTGGAACTTGGACAATATGTGTGTCTAAAGTTTTTCATTCACAACATCTGAAATTTTGTTTAAAGCAAATATATTTTACAATGTTTGCTATTTATTATTTTGTGACAATTATTGTCACACATAATATTGAAATGATTAATCTCGTTTTTCTCTAAGGGTCGTATTCCAGAGCTCTACTCAATGCTCAAGTCAGGACTTGAGTATGATTTCAAGCCCTGGAAATACGACCCTAATGGCAAGGACTTGAGTATGATTTCCAGTGCTTGAAATCATATCAAGTCCTTACTTGAGCATTGAGTGGAGATCTGTAATGCGACCCTTAGGGTCGTATTCTAGAACTCTATTCAATGCTCAAGTCAGGATTGCACTGGCAACACAAGCACTGGAAATACGACCCTAATGGCAGGGACTTGAGTATGATTTCGAGTGCTTTAAACCATACTCAAATCCTGACTTGAGCATTGGGTAGAGTTCTAGAATACGACCCTTAGAGAAAAACGAGATTAATCATTTCAATATTATTTTATTAGATTAAATATTAATGATTTCACATAATCGAAAAACAAAATAATAAAAATATCTTTTTAGTGGCTCCATCGTTTTCGTTCAATAACTTCAACTTTTGACAGGTTTCAACGTCAATATAGAAAAGTATCTTATACTTTGGAAACTTTTTTCCATCCTCTAAGAAAAATATCAGGAAAAACACGGGAAAAACATTTATGTTTCTGAAAAACATTTTTTTTCAAACTGGAAATTTTTCCATGACCAACGCTAATATAGAGTCAACTCTATGAAAAAGTAACTAAAAATGGAATCACTTGAAAATATTTTCGTCGATTAGTTTGTGCCAACTACCAATATCTAATGAAACGTGATACCTAGATATACCATGTACTCTTTGCGTGATTCGCTCAGGACCTTTTGGAGGGAAAAGTGTCGTTTTTATTTTGACTTCCAATTATTTTGTGAAATCTAGTTTAAAGTGGAATAGGATAGTGCTATTGTGCCTTGTTAGAGGTAATGAAACCTCATTTGAGAATACCTGCGTGTATGTGGAGTCGGGTAAAAAAAAGGAAATACTTTGACTCCTATCATTTTCAAAATGTGGAACCAATATAAAATGTATAAGATTTTTGAATAAAATATTTAATAATTACTTCTCGGGCGTGAGTGTTTTCTTTCAGGTTATGGGCTATAAGAAGGCACTAATAAATAAATAAATAACGTAACTAAGCGGTTGAAATTTTGAAATACGAGAAGGTAAGAAGAAGAAGAAGAAGAAAATTCAAAATGGAGTCCTGCAATGTGAAACTTAGAACTAATGGCTCTAATTTTGTGGTCTGGAAATTTCAAATCGAAATATTGTTAAAAGCTAAGCAACTATATTCTAATATTGAAAAAGAAAATGACAATCCGGATGAAAAGTTTCTCGACAAAGATGCAAAAGCACAAGAAATCATTATAAATAGATTAGAGGAGGGAACTATGAACTTGGTCCTATCATGCAAAACGGCATACCAAATGTTTACAAAATTGAAATCTGTTTTTGAGCCTAAAACGAATATAGATACTCATTTACTACAGCAGAAATTTTTCTCTATCAAATATGAAGAAGAAGGTATATGTATGTTTGTCGCAAAGCTCGAGGAAATACGTAACAAACTTGCAGAAAACAAAGAAAATATATCTGAGACTATGATGATAACAAAAATAATAACGTCACTACCTGCGGTCTACAATCATTTTGTCACTGCATGGGAATCAGTACCCCGAGAATATCAAACTTTGAATGAACTCACGTCTAGACTGCTGCTTGAAGAGCACAGATTAAAAGAAAACGTGCCAATGCAAGCGTTAGCAATGCGATCTCATCCTTTGCAATCACGTAAATATAGAGTTTCCGTTACTTGCCAAAAATGCAACCGATCCGGTCATGAAACAAGGTATTGCAAAGCGGGCATAAAATGCCATTATTGTGGAAAGTTTGGCCACTTTGCGAATGAATGTAGATTCAACTTACACAAGTTTGCAAATAGAGGAGGCAACCGAGGTCGTGACAAAGAACACGGATGCACATATAACTGTCAAGCAGCTAACGCATTTGTTGGAACAACGGATAACAACCTAGTTGAGTGGTTTATGGACTCTGGAGCATCAGAACATATGTGTAAAGACAAGGACATGTTCATTGAATTAACTACAGAAAAGAATAAAACTGTTAAAATAGGCGACGGATCAATGCTGTCGATAAAAGGTATTGGGTGTATTAGGTTAGAAGCTTACAATGGTAACCAGTGGATAGAAACCACTATATCAAATGTTTTGTATGTGCCGGATTTAAAGGTAAACTTATTCTCAGTAAGTAGAGCTGTAGATAAAGGGTACAGTACAATTATTGATAGTAAATTGTGTAAAATAATAGATTCTGAAGGGTCTGTTAAGGCTATTGCTGAGCGAAATGGAAATCTGTTTAAAATGATTTTTCGTTTGTATAACCAACCTCCTTCAAGTAATGTTGTTCTTGATTTGATTGACTGGCATGACAGACTAGCACATCAAAATTTGACACAAATCAAAAATGTACTGTCAGAGCACGGTGTAATTTACAAAAATATTTCAATTGCTGTTTGTGAAAGTTGCTGTGCTGGTAAACAACATAGAGATATCTTTATACGTAGTGAAAATCGTGCAAATTCTCCGTGTGAGTTAGTACATGCCGACCTCTGCGGTCCTATGGAAGTTTCATCTATTGGTGGTTCTAAATATTTTCTTCTGTTCAAAGATGATTACAGTAATTTCAGAAAAGTATATTTCATCAAAAACAAGTACGAAGTTAAAAACTGCATTGACAATTTTATTGCTCTAGTAGAAAAACAGACTGGATACAAATTAAAAATATTAAGGACGGATAACGGAACAGAATTTGTCAACAATGAGGTATGTAAAATGTTGAATAAATATGGAATCGTACATCAAAACTCTATAAGGTACACGCCTCAACAAAACGGTAGGGCTGAACGGGAAATGCGCACAATTGTAGAAGCTGCCAGAACAATGTTGAAAGCAAAGTCAATGACCAAGAGATTTTGGGCAGAAGCTGTGAATACAGCCATTTATGTACTAAATAGAACTGGCCCAAGTCCCGTAAAGAAAAAAAACACCGTTTGAACTTTGGACAAACAAATCAGTTGATTTTAATACTTTTCAAGTTTTTGGCAATCGTGTTTCTTTTCACATTCCGAAGGAAATTCGTAAGAAGTGGGACGATAAGAACGCGATTGGAATATTTGTGGGATATGAAGAAAATGTAAAAGGATATCGTGTCTATGTTCCTGAAAAAGACGATGTTATTTTGACCAGGGATATAATTTTGCTGTCAAATACAGATATCGAAGAAACAAAGACGGAACGGCCGAGTTCACGCGTAATTGACTCTACTGATAGTAATAATTGTGAAATTGAGGAAAATGAAAAAGAAGTAGAGGTTGAAAGGATGGAAACAAGAATAAATAATAGTCAACTCGAAACAGTTACCAACGAAGAATCTGTAGAAACAATTGATATCGAGCAAAGTCAACAAAGCGAACAAAGGAGATTGAGAGATCGTAGTAAGATTCGACCACCACAAAGATATGAAGACTCAGAAATGTATAGTGTACTTCATTTTGCCGAAGTATTTGAACCTAAGTCTTATGAAGAAGCAATTAACGGCAATGAAGCTGATAAGTGGATTGATGCAATGGAGAAGGAAATATCATCCCTTGCGGAGAATAACACGTGGACTGTTGTTCCCAAGCCGGCTGATTGCAAGCCAGTTGATACCAAATGGCTTTTTAAAATAAAGAAAGGCGAAGACGGAAATAAGTTTTTTAAGGCGCGTTTAGTAGCTCGTGGTTTCAAACAAAAAGAATTTGTATCGGCATCCGAAGTTTACTCGCCGGTCGCACAGCTCACAACTTTCAGAATGTTTGTTGCAATAAGTGTGAAATTGGGAATTAAACAGCATCAAATGGACGTCTGTACGGCTTTCCTTAATGGTAAGATAAATGAACTTGTGTATGTGAGTTTGCCTGTGAATTTTAATATAGAAAGTGATAAAGTATGTAAATTAAATCGAGCTCTGTACGGTCTTAAAAAGTCGCCTAAGTATTGGTATGACACATTAGATGACACTTTAAGAAAATATGGTTTTACAGCCAGTAAAAATGATTATTGTTTTTATTATAAAGTGAGTAACAGTATTAAAACTTATTTCCTGGTGTACGTCGATGATTTCCTAATTATGTCGACAGACAATAATGAATTGCTCAATATAAAGAACTATTTACAGAAATGTTTTAAAGTTAAAGATCTAGGTATTGCTAAGTGCTATCTTGGCATAAATGTGTTACAGAACGGTGACCATACAGTTTTAAGCCAAACAGAATATATCGCAGGATTATTACGGAAATTTAACATGCATGAGTGTAAGCCGGTGTCCACACCGATGGACCAAAGTGTAAAACACAGTTTACTGAAATTACATATGTCTGAAAACGAAGCCATCGAAATTAAATGTAGAAAAGCTATCGGTGCAATTATGTATTGTATGTTAGCCACGAGACCAGATTTAGCTAATAGTATGTCAATACTGAGTCGTTACCAATCTTGCGCTTCTGAAGAATTATGGACAGCTATTAAAAGAGTTTTACGTTATTTAAAAGGAACTATGGAGTTAGGGTTAATATTTCATAAAAAATATTCTGATTCTTTTATTGAAGGTTATGTAGATTCAGATTGGGCAGGTGACCTGCTAGACCGTAAGTCTACAACTGGTTACGTATTTAAAGTTTTTGGGTGTACTGTAAGCTGGCTTTCTAAAAAGCAACAGTGTGTAGCTTTATCGTCTACTGAGGCTGAGTACATGGCACTCAGTCAAGCTTGTACTCAAGCTGCGTGGTTATGTAAAATGTTAGAAGATACATTCTTGTATGATAAAATGCCTAGCACAATTTTGTACGAGGATAATCAGGGTGCAATTAAAATAGCTGAGAGTTTAGATTCAAAGCGTCTTAAGCACATAGATATTAGGCACAATTATATCCGAGAACAAGTACATAAAGGAGCTGTCGTTTTGAGGTACATTGATAGCAAGGAACAGTTAGCCGATATCTTTACAAAACCTCTTGACAGAATGCTTTTTGAAAAAATTTAGAATAATGCTAGGGCTGTGTTGAGTTCAGTTTTGTTTATAAGTAAGAGGTCCCCCCCTTACATTTATTAATTAAGTTTTCATTAAGAGGGGGTGTTAGAGGTAATGAAACCTCATTTGAGAATACCTGCGTGTATGTGGAGTCGGGTAAAAAAAAGGAAATACTTTGACTCCTATCATTTTCAAAATGTGGAACCAATATAAAATGTATAAGATTTTTGAATAAAATATTTAATAATTACTTCTCGGGCGTGAGTGTTTTCTTTCATGCCTTAATCGAAGATTAAAACGCGAAATTATACGAATCTCGAACTAAAATACCCGTATCGGCCCGTTCTAAGGAATCCCGAGTCAATCCAAGCACGCCGCCTCAAATTGCCTATCCTCTTTGTGGCGGCCATATTTACACAAACATAACTAAACTTCATGTTTAGGCTGATGGCTTTGCCAAAGCCTTAATAAATTTAAAAAAAAATCTAATGAAACGTCAAACGAGAGATCAGCACGTGAATTTAATTTAAAGATTTTTCACACAAAACTTTTAATTAGACATAAAAACAGTGTAAAAATGGCGGATGAAAGCGCATTCGATAAGAAGAAAGCTCATCGAGCGAAACACGCTGGCCGTAAAGCGGAAAAGAAGAAAAAAAAACATCAAATTGACCAGTCTAACCTAACTGCTCGGCAACGTAATCCTAAAGCATTTGCTATACAATCAGCTGTGAGAGCTGAAAGACAGTTCCGGAGGCGAGAAGATGTCATTGCGAAAAAGCAGCACATACCTCAAGTGGATAAAACTCCACTAGAGCCGCCACCTATAGTTGTTGCAGTAGTGGGGCCACCGCGAGTCGGCAAGACTACTCTTATCAATAACCTAATCAAGAGCTTTATAAAAACAAACGTGACAAGCACTAACGGCCCTATAACAGTGGTCACTTCAAAGAAGAGGCGAATAACCATAATTGAATGCAATAATGATATTAACTCTATGATTGACATCGCTAAATGTGCCGACCTCGTCCTGTTACTTTGCGACGCGAGCTTCGGCTTCGAAATGGAGATATTCGAGTTCCTCAACATATGCCAGGTGCATGGCATGCCTAAAATCATGGGTGTACTTACTCACCTTGACATGATTAAGAATGCAAAAACTTTAAAACAGATAAAGAAAACCTTGAAACATCGCTTTTGGACTGAAGTTTATCCTGGAGCCAAATTATTTTATCTGTCTGGTATCATTCATGGAGAGTATTTAAGAAATGAGATAAAGAATCTTTGTAGATTTATTTCTGTAATGAAATTCAGAGCATTGAGTTGGCGGACTACTCACGCTTATGTATTGGCAGATAGATTGGAAGATTTGACTAGCCAGGAGACTATCAGGAAAGACCCTAAGGTCAATAGAGATGTGGTGCTGTATGGCTATGTTAGAGGCGTGCCTTTGATGAAGGAGGCTATGGTACATATTGCTGGTGAGTTTTTGTAGTCTTGGAGTACCCCTGTAGTGATTTTGTTCTCAATGGCATACTGCCAGATGTGCACAAATTGCACAGATATTTTACCGAAGTTCTTTGCGCGCGCGTAAATATAGTAGATTTAGTCATAGATGTCATAGATTGTCATAGATGTAGTTTAACTTTATCCTTAATGTTTCGAGACTGAGACTGACTTTTTCCCGGTTCTTATGGACGGCCAATTAACTTCCTCAAAATAAGAGTTAAACAAACTAGAAATATAGATTTCAAACAAATTTTACAAGCTACTACCAATTTAAAAACCTCTTAAGAAATGATTGACACAAAAATATGGGTTTTATAATTCAATGCAACCAATTTCAGGTGTTGGAGACATGAAAATTAGCGAGCTCTCATACCTGCCAGACCCATGTCCCATGCCAAGCAGAGAAAAGAAACGCCACCTCTTAGAGCGCGAGAGACAAATATATGCGCCATTCTCTGGCGTCGGCGGCATTGTATATGACAAGGATGCAGTGTATATAGAACTAAAGGGTTCTCACTCACATAAACAAGAAGATGAGGAAACTAATGAAAAAAAGGCATTGTTAAAAAATGTATCTGAAACTGTGGAGACTCTTGATGAACAGATGCAAGAATCTGGTTTCAAACTATTCAGTGGTGGAGCTGTTATCTATCCTGACATGGTCAAAGATGATGAGTATTTACAACTGAATAAAAAAGGACAAGAAAGCTCAGATGACTCAGGGGAAGAGGATGATTCAGACAACGATAGTGGAATCGACCAGAGTGAGAAAGATGTAGAGAAGGCCTCAAAACTACCTTGGGATAATGTTGAATCTGATGTAGATGAAGATAAAGGTGGTCGGGAAGCTGGTGATGAAAGTCCAGATGATCAAGCTTCAGAAAGTGATTCTGATGATGAAGATTTCAGTGTCAAATGGAAGGAAAAGTTGGGGGAAAAAGCAACTGTAGCCTATTTGGAAAGGCAAAAGACTTCTAAAAACATAATGAAACTTGTTTATGGAGAGTTTGATATAGGAAATAAAACAAGAGAAAAAAAAGTGGATTCTTCAGATGACAGTGGGGATGAAGAGATTGGAGGATTGTTCAAAAAAGTCACAGATACACAAAAGAAGAAACAGAAAGAAAAACAACAATTGGACCTTGATGAATGTTCGTTTTTCTATGCTTTAAATAAACCGAATCTAAGAAACTGGACTATTGACGAGAATAAACAGTATCTAATCAATTGTTTTGTGACTGGAAAGAGATCAGCTGATGAAGATGCAGAGCAACTTCTGAAACTTGATGACATTGACGATGAAGAACTGTATGGAGACTTCGAAGACTTGGAAACAGGAGAGAAACATAAAGCAGAAGAAAAATTTGAGAAAGAAGCGACAAAACGAAAAGCTGAGCCAACAAAAGCTGAAATCCTAGAAAAAAAAATGAAACTAAAAGCAAAGTTTGACGCAGAATATGATAATCCAGATGACCATAGAATCAAAGGCGATCATTCTTACTATGAAGCTTTAAAAGCTGAAGCTTTAAAACAGTCTGAATTGAACAAGTCTGTCTTTGATAACTTAGATAATGGCTTGAGAATAGAAGTCGAAGGTTTTAGGCCTGGACTGTATGTTAGAATGTTATTTAAAGGCATGCCAGCAGAGTTTGTAACAAACATGGAACCAAGTTACCCAATTTTAATTGGAGCACTCAATATGGCAGAACAGAATATAGGTTTTGTATCCTGTAAAGTAAAGAAACACAGATGGTATAAGAAAATCTTGAAGACCAATGATCCACTTATAATTTCGCTGGGTTGGCGACGCTTCCAAACTTTACCAATCTACTCGAAAATTGAAGATGACTTGAAGTATCGATATCTTAAGTACACTCCAGAACATGTCACCTGTAACATGAGTTTCTATGGCCCAATAACACCACAGAACACTGGATTTTTGGCTCTTCAAACAGTAAACAACAATAGCAATGAAATAAAAAATATAGGTTTCAGAATAGCGGCAACTGGCAGTGTCAATGAAATTAATAAATCAACACAAATCGTCAAGAAACTAAAATTAGTTGGTACTCCATTAAAGATCTACAAGAAAACTGCTTTCATCAAAGACATGTTCACAAGCACTCTTGAAGTGGCGAAGTTTGAAGGAGCTAGGATAAAAACAGTGTCTGGGATAAGAGGTCAAATTAAGAAAGCATTGAATAAGCCTGAAGGGGCATTCAGAGCCACATTTGAAGACAAAATACTAATGAGTGATATTATTTTCTGTCGCACATGGTTCAAAGTAGATGTTACTAGGTTCTACGCGCCTGTTGTCAATTTATTATTGCCTATAGGTGCTAAGAATGCTTGGCAAGGGATGAAAACTAAAGGTCAATTAAAGCGAGAACGCAGCATTAAGAATGATGCAAATTCTGATTCCATGTACACAGAAGTACAAAGGAAACCTAAAGTTTTCAAACCGTTGGTAATCCCCAAAGCTTTGCAGAAGGGACTGCCTTACAAGTTTAAGCCAAAAGAGAAGTCTACGACATTGTCAGGGAAGGATTCTAACGAAAAATTCAAAAACAGGGTAGCTGTCGTCAAGAGTCCATATGAACATAAAGTGTCGAGTGTTATGAAAATGATAAAAACAAACTATGAAAAGAAAAAAGAAGTGCAGAAAGAACAAACTGCGCAGAGATTGCAGACACACAAGAAACAATTAGAAGAAGAGGAATGGCGTAAGATCAAACGACAGAAAGAGCTGAAGAAGAAAATTTGCAGACACTTAAGTAAGATGGGAAATAAAAGAAAGCCACAGATGTGATAGTTGTTAAGATTAATATAAACTAGAGTCTCTCTTGCAAGGCTGTATTTTATTTTTTGCCTTTACCTTTTGTATTTGTTTACCTTGTGTATTTTATTTTTTGCCTTTGGCCTTTTTTACTACAACCTCTAGGTAGCAAGATATAAATAAATAAAACATCATTATATCGTGTAAATTGTATTTACCTGTTATCATTATGCATAACGTATGTCGTACGCACTTGTGATAAATATTTTTACAAAGGTTACACAGTGTTCAGATTACATTGGTCAAAATAATCACTGTCTAGGTAAACAACGTTGTTCAGACATTACACATGCCCCTGTACTTATGTTCTATGAGTCTATTGTACTGATTAGTTCAGAATACTTGTGTATTGAAAGCTGGAATGTTTTGCCGGTTATACAGGGACCAATGAATAGGACAACGGCGGCACCGATCTCAATAATATTTCCCTCACTAGACGAAGCTATGCAACACATATGCAAAATTATATACAATTTCAATTTCACTAAACTATTATACATTAATTTCTTAACGTGAAGGTAACTTTAGTAGTTTACTCTTTGGTAGCGCGAGCCACTGGGACCGTCGTGTAAAAATAGTTTTGTTCGAACCATAGGGCATGAAGTGTGCGCTGGAATGTTACGGAGTACAAAATTATTCTAGTTATTGTTCGCGGCTCGCCCGTTCCGCTTGCGCCCGACCTTAGGAGAGGCTCGGAACGCATTGGCACTTTAGGAGGTCACCGACTACACGTTGCTAACTGTCCAATTTACTAAGCACTTCACTTGTGAAGCTTAAGCGAGGATGGAGTACAAAGGCTCTTTTACTATCCCGCATGTTTGTAGATTTATGGCGCATTTACACCGGGTCGCCTGACGACTTGGTGTAAATGCACCATAAGAAACATGGGATTATGTGAATGAGCGAGAGAGCAACATGTCTTTCTCGCGCCTTCGACATAGCTCCACTTCTCATCAGTTTACACGCTCGTTAGAGAAGGATCTCGCTAAATATCGGACGATCGGCTATCTACACTAGTACAGAGTAGGTATGTGGGTTATGTCACGGCGGCAATACCGCTACTACTCCAGTACCACTTTATACAAAACGTAGCTACATTCAAGCTATATACTAACAAGTAACTAAATAACCAGCTTGTAAACATATTATACTTGCATTTATAAAACTTTATGTAGTTTTCTCATATAATAATATAATTATATAGTTGATAATGAAACAAGTTGATGTGTATGAATGATATTGGCGCCGTAACACGGCGTTACATGCGCGTCTAGCGGCCTAAGAACTACTAGCACTGGGTACGATCACATATACTCTGCAATCCAATGCTCTCTTCTTCGATATTAATTATACAATTTGCCTGAATGTAAATTTTTTAAGATTACACAAATTCCCATTCAATATGAAATTTACAGGGTACAATTTCAAGAGGCATAAGCGTGACCAATTTTCATAGTAAGCTACAATACGAAATATATTCACACAGGTGGCCACACGTCTCCTAAATTTTATTAATACTGTTATTTCATATACTATACATCGTTACCTATTGAATTCCTAATATAAAGTATAGCAGCCGTTCCACCTTCACGCTTAAAACATTGTGATTTCATAGACAACCGCAATATACACGATTATGAGGTAATACATTTTCATAATCTGTTATCAGGAAAAATAGACTAGTCGTTTAGGCAAAAACAACAAATTAACTATGGGGCGTATGCACCCGTTTCGGCACTTAACACGATGCTACGAGTGTCTAAACGGTATCTTCCTATGGATGACGTAGAAAGCGCAAAAGGATACGTAACCAGATTTTGTTTGTCATGGTCATACTCGCATGTTATGGCAAATAAAATTATCATAGAGACACCAATATCTCTAGCAGCCAATTACTCAATCGCTCGAACGTCGTATGTGTACGCCCTTGGTTATAGAAAATAGTTTTACATATTTATAAAATTGAGCACTCGTGCGAATTTCGTCACATAAAAGTAAAACTAGCATTGACATACCTTGATGCAGCTGAAGGACCATTTCTATCAAAACAAAGGACCTGGGTTCAAGAAATGTGAAATTAACACGACTTCTCATATCAAATTGTTCTAATTGATGAAATTTGTTATATGTTTTCGCAAACCAAAGTAACAGTACAGAAAATGTATTCTTAAGGAGAACACGTTTTTTAGAACGTCTGTCTTAGATAATTCGCAATTATTTCAACAGAAACACTGGTTTATATATTTATAACACTGGTTCCCTTATAGCTTCGTAGTGATGCTAATACACAATTAAAACTTAAAATCAACTTAATAAATTAATAATGATGTAGTTAATAAATAAAGCATTACGATATAAACGCAAGTTATATTATATGAACACATCCTAGCTAGATATTGCTACTTGAATCTAACCAATAGAAACGTTACAAAACCATATTTACAATATATGTATATACTACTGATAGATTCCACAAACTAAACTGTATAGTTATACATATACAACGTTTTTATAATTTTATTACTTGAGGGTACTTTTAGATGACGTATGTAACGATAGTGATGGGACAAGTTGGGTAAGTATTATATTCAGTTTACCTTATGTTTTGATTACCATATAATTTTCTATATTGCATTTACACATGCATACGTCATCAGAAGTACAAAGAAATGAAACTACCCACATGTTAGTATATTTATAAAACGCTTAACAAAAATATAGGTACCTAGCTAAATCTCCATTGCCAACCTAACGTTAATAAAATAGAAGATTACAAAACAATCGTTAACACTGTACATAAGACTAGTCGTTGTGTGCTCCCGATTTTAAAATTATAATTATAAAACCACGCAAAAATAAGTCATAAGTAGGATAGCACAAGATACAGTATTATATTGACAATTTTAACATTGGTTATTCTGATAAAGTACTTTGTATAGCTATACGAACCGAGAGGCACACATTTATCTATGTAAAGCTATATGTACATACCTCAGCGAGGCACTTTGTAAACAGTTTTTAGATAGGTATCTAATGTTCAACTACCACAAAGGTTATATTATTTTCAACAATTTGAAGTACGTTTGTGATAAAATTATTATACAGTCATAATTCTCTGATTAATATTCTAACTGCAGTTACAGACAAAATGAAATGTTTTAATTTACTAAGATGTGGAATAACAGATGAAAAAAGTTTGGTATATAGGAAAGGGTCGGATTGGTGATGTTTATCTAGTTATACCCACTTTTATCACTGAGTGTACCTATCCCTTTTACATCATTATAGTTAAAATTGTTAGCAAGGTCCCCCAGGGAAATATTCGATTTAAATCTCCGAAAACTGTTTTTCTCAACACCGTAAATCTAAAAAGTCAATTTCACAGTTTAAATAGTAATTTTATTGTTACAACTGGAAGATACTATTTTCGCCATTTTGTAAAACACTACATTTGTCCTTGTTACTCGTAATGGAAGTGAGTAAATAAGGTATATATCACAAAATGGCGGCAGTTCCGGTCCTCGTTTGTCATGTTCTAAACTCTACAAAAATAGAGACGTTATTTTGAAAAAAATCGACGTACTTAAAAACTGTGATATTGTCTATAAATATATTAGTTAATGGAACTAATATTTGGCATCAGAATATGACAATGTCTTTTCTGTAAACATGGTGTTCTTTAATGAGAATTATTGCTATTATAACCTATTACATTATTAATGTCCTACAAACTTTTTATCTGTCACGTTTGAATTTTTTTCAAGGCACGGTTCCAGCGGCAATCGAGTTAAACTCGCAACTATTTCCCCTTTGTTTATTAAAGAACACCACATTACAGCTACCTATTATTTCTTTAAATATCGTATTAAATATCGGAGTACATGTTAAGTACATTATTCTACTACATTAGAGCACTTTGTATTTATTTATGAAGCACAATATCGCTATAACTGTGTTAAATATAATAGTTAATATACATAATGGAAACTTTATTGTATCAACAGACGTTTTTTGTGTTTTTAAATTTGGCAACACTGATTTTAGCGGAAACGAATGTATTAAGAACTATAGTATCGTTTTTGTACTTTTATTTAATAGATTAAATGTCTACCTATGAAACAACGTACAAGTGATAACGGGATTATATTTATAGCGATGATTATTACTATTACAAATAAATGTTTTAAGTTATTCAGTATTGCCACTTTTAAAATATTTTAGTGCAACCACAGATTATATAACGATGACCATTGAAACCAGCGTTAACTCTAGAGATTCCATACCTAAACTTAATTACCGTGGACTTCTAAAAAATACAATACAATTTTGTACCAAAATAATAATAATAAAATAAATGTAAATTTAAAAAATAAATAAACTTAGAATTCTATGACTAAGCCTTCACTAACCAATCGCAACCTCGCTGGTTTCTGCCCAATACTTGTTTGAACTAGTTCAAACTGGTTCTATCTAGCTTTTCTAAGTTCGTTACCTTCTTAGCAGAAATTAAACAAAACCCTACTCCGTTGAGAGTATACAAAACCAAATAAAAAAAAACAATAAAAGTATAGAAATACTAAAAATCTAATGACTAAATAGAACAGCAATGAGATAGAGTAGGAATCAATTGAATTTCTGCCAAGACCTATACAAATTCATAGGAAAAATTCTCATATTACCATACCAGTCAATCTCTTATTACTTAACAACCTAATGGATCTACTAATAACCTGCTGCAAAATCCCGGCCCGAAATTTCCAATAAAATGTAACCAGCGAAGAATTGGTGGACCGTTGACACTATGTAAGAAGTTATTTTATCATTTCACTGCACTTTAGTTCTTCATATGTGTTGTTTCTATTCATTATTCTGATTTGCTGTCAATATTTCCCATTCCTAAATCCTGACTGTCTAATATCACGTCATAGTGTCCGATTGGCTGTCATTTATTACCATTGCACGTGCTGGCTCGTGATTAGGTCCAGGTGAGTGGTGATTGGTTGAACCGGTCCGGGTGCGGGTATGCGGGGATGCTTAATTGAGCGTGTGGTGTCAGGAGGCGGATTGGTCGTGGTGCACGCCGCCACCGCGCGCTGGTCGCTCAGTCCCCGTGGCCAGTAAGTTGGCGAACTCCATTTCTAGTATTTGGCGCGCCTGCAGAAGATGAATATTGTATTGGAATGAATTAAATAGTCAATATCGCACATTAAAAATTACAATGACGACAAATAATAGTACTGCAAGTATATCAGAATATGTTGATATCCAATAGTCGGCTTTATTGCTGTGGAGCAATTTCTTTTAGGTAACCTGACGAGAGAATGTTAGGTTAGGTTAGCCGCAAATGTCTTCTTTCAGTAAAGCAATGAAACTTTAGGGCAGCGAAACACAAAACTGAAAACACACCCGAGGTGAAGTGGCTCGATTTATATATATAACAACAAGTAACAAAACATAGTAACATCGTTGGAAGGTGGATATCCAAAGAACGACGACCATACCTGCGTGTTTTGCGTGGGAATCTGCAACGCGAGCGCCATACTGTTGGCGTCAAAGTTGTCGTCGAGCGCGATCAGCGCGCCGTGGACGCCACTCTCCACTAGATTGTTTGCGAACTCCTGCGCGTGCAAATACAAACGATTAGCAGGTCAGTTCACCTCCTGTCTATTGAATTTCCTCAGACAACAACGATGCCGAGAAGGAAGAGCGGGGCGAGAACGAGAGAAGCACCGACCTTGAGGTTGATGGAGACGAGCCAGCGCTGCAACCGCTCGTTGGTCCAGACCAGCACGTCCCGGTTGGCCAGCTCGGCCGCGCGGCGCCGCTCCTCCAGCGCGCGCACCGAGTAGCCCACGCGCTTGAGGCACGCCACGCCGAAGTGCAGCGACGTCCTGCGCACGCGCACACGCCATTCACACCCGCGCTCGCTCTCCCACAGCGCGGGTGCAAATGCAAAGCCAAATTACTGTCGCAATCTCTGCTTGGAAAGTGGCGTTCCGCAGGGTGCGATACTGAGTCCACTTCTTTTTGTTGTTTATAAAAATGATGAAGAAATTCCAACACTTAAACATGTCGGTTATATCAACTGTCTGACCTGTGAAAACTGTCGACCATCTTGAGCTGCGTTCTGAGGTCCCGTTTAGTGAGATGCTCCAGCATTCTCGCGTCCACCAAACACTCCATGAAGGTCGTTCTGTATTGTGGTAAACCTGTGGAAAAAGGTATTGTCTTGAAGTACAAATTCGTAAGAATTTACACGGACAGGGACGAGTGTGTTCAGTAATATATTACAATAATTTTCTGTTACTACTGCTTTTGTATAAGAGTTAAAAATAGAAGCAAACCTAAAGAAGGCAACCAAACATTCCCGATCCATTCATGGTTCATGTCTCCAAACGCCAACGCGGCGCAGGCTGTCCCTCGTGGCGCCGATGGTGACGTCAAAGAGACCATTTCCTGGATCGCTAGGCGTAGCTTCAGCCGGTGGAGAGGGTTGCTGATGCCTGAAATTAATATTAGGATGGTCAGAACTACCAAATCTGTACCGTATCAGCATCTAATTCCGACTGTCCTCATACTTAAAAATAATAAAACTTGTGAAAGAAGTTTTACAAAGTATTTTGTATTGAAAACGGTGCTGATTTTTTTAATAACAGAGAATGAAAACCGTCTACGACATACCGCCCTTCTTCCTTCTCGATGTCGTTATTGGCATTAGGCAATTTTTTGGGAAAAGTACTACCGGTTTAGCGCTTCAAATCTTGGAATCGTAGCTTATATCAATTTCGTTCCAACATAAGAATGGTAATATACGAGGATTGATGGAGAATATTTCCATTTAAAAGACGAGTATACGATCTTAAGCTGTCACGAGTCAATATGTCACATACGGCAGTTAGCGAGAAGAGAGACGAAATTTTAAGACACTGTAAAAGTCACTGACCAATCTCCCTCTGGATCTCCTGGTCCGACAGCGCCGACATGATGGCACCCGACTTGACGTTGGCGCGGCAGGCGGCCACGTACCAGGCGGGCATGCCCACCCACAGCTCCAGCCACGCCACCACCGTGGGCCCGTTCCACAGCGCGAAGGGCGTGCCGGCGCGCATGGCCTCGCCCAGCAGCTCGTGGCGGTAGTCGCGGTCTCTGCACACCAGCACTTCGTGTGGGCTTAGATAGAAAAGTAATGCGGTTTTTTTCAAATTGACTGGTTTCGTTTCAAATACATCTTTATTTCGTAGATAACGAAATTTCACTTAAAATCGTTACATTAATTAAACATTACTACTTATTCGTGGGGCAGATTCTCCTGAGAAGAATAGGAATAGTAATAACTAGGAGATTCTTAGTAAATAGACATTTGTGTACATTTATCATTTACAATATTTATTACACATATCATAGACAGAACCCACACACATGAAAAAGTTAGACGGGTCACTATCATAAATTTTTGTGATCCACACACGTAAAAGGTGCATAATAAACAACCTTTAGTATAAAGTTTTTGTTTCTGGCAGAATGGCCATCACTGAACGCTGTCGCTTACTTGCTCTTGGAGCGCGCGTAGTCGGGCTGCACGGGCGCGGGCGCGTGCGGGTCGTGCGTGGGCGTGGTCTCGTCGCCCGCAAGGGACACCAGACCGAGAGACGACGCCGACGACAGCGACCGTCCCGCTTGGCCCTGTTGTAACTGGAAGTGGTCATTGGAACTTTTCTAACAACTATCTACGAATCATAACCACTATGATCTTACTGAAGCTTTCGATTATGTGAATCATATAATACATGTCCAACATTTTTTTAATATCACATGACGCTCACGCCAATTACCTCCCAGACTAGATAATCCTAACCACTAAGCCCTGGGCCAATTAGTCAATTATTGTGTAAGGAAAAAGATAAATAAACAGGCGTTCCTCAAGGTACGATACTAGGACCATAGCAAAATCATCTTGAATGTTTAGATAAAAAATTTGTAACTTACCGGTAAACCACCCTTCTCTTTCTTGCTAAATAGTCGTCCGAGCGAGCTCTTGATACCTCTCTTCTTCTGCTGATGCATGGAAGCTATTGACACGGCTGAAGCAGCAACTGCCACCCCCCGTGGTAGCCCTGGTGAAGCGCCCCCGCTTCCTGCGCCGCTCCAACTCGGCCCTGATGCTAAACCACCTAGGGATTCTTGACTTGAGCTGGAACATTAACACAACAATTTAGATTATGTACGCACTTGACGTAGTAATACCTGCATTACTATTATTTAAGAGCTATGTACAATTGTTGACTTTACAATAGTCTAGTTAAATTCCACACAATTTTTTTACCTTATCTCTTCTAGTTGAAGGTAAATTTTAACAGTCATTATCACAGACAGTAAAATAAAGTTTACTTAAAAGTATATACAAATGGATAACAGTACCGAAATGAAATTAGCGAAAGGAGTCGTCTAAAAATGGAATTACAAAAGACCCATAGCAAATATTAAACAAGACGAATTATGTTTGTAGTTGACGTAGCATAATTGAAGCATTACGCATAATATGCAAGTGGTAAAACAACAAACTAGTCGCAAGGATAGTTAATGATAATCATTTTAACTAGGGTATGCCGCCAGGGTATGATTCTACAGTGGAAAAGGGCACACAATAAACATTATTACAAAACATACCATTCCATGCGATCTCATCTCTTTAAAGTTTCATGCAAAACAACACTCCAATCCTTAGTAATTCCACTTTATTAAATACAAATGCAAGTTTGTGTTATACATTATACAAAAAACATTGTAGATTCATTCCAAACAAAGTAAATGCTCTTAAACATTTCACATTTAAATAAAGCCCTACGTACAAATGGCACATAATACTTTAATTTTTGTTGTTACTATGTTAGAATTGGCTTTTTTAACATTTAGTAAATATTCAATACGTATTTTTTAAATATTTTATTTAATATCATAACATGGGGTTTTTACTATTAAAATACTCTACTAGTTTGTTATTATTATTGAACTGGACTGAACTTGAGCCAGCGTCTGTTGTCACACCGGGTTCACCACTTTTACCAACCGAGATACAGTCCAGTTTGTAAGAGATCGAAAGAGTATTTATTTAAGTTATAAGTACTATTTATCGACATGATAAATATAAATACTGATATTCAAAATGGTCGGAATAGTGTTCCAAACAAGTAGATAAATATCTATATTATAGATACAAGAAGTGACATAGAGTGGTAAAACCTTAAACATTAACGAAGCTCGGACGGTGGTTTGAAATTCATGAGTTTAAAAGTACCTACAATGTGGTCATTAATAAAAACAAGCTTTTGCTTGATGCTCATAAAAAGTATATTTTGGTGAAGGGTTAGTTATCTACTGCATAATCATTATTACATGACACCATTACAATTACTTTAAAACCCAACTTCAGCTTTCTAAGGGAATAATTTTATTCGATGATGCAGTAAAACGATTTCTGGAAATTGGGTTTTCCAAAAAAGTTATTAATATAAATTTGATGGTATTAACCCCTTCATGTCTCTCCTTGTACCTATGTGTAGACATTGATCTACTCATTTGGAGCACCCTTTTGCGACCACTGGTAATAAGTATTATTGTTCATTGTATTCTAAATGGTAATATTATGATATTGGAAATATTAAATAAACGATTCTTGTATTTTTGTCTACCAGTATTTGTACTGATTTACACAAGTTTTCAATAGATATCAAAAAGCAACAGATGCGTCAAATATAACTTGCAGACGTAATCAAACTAGGATGGTGGAATAAATAATTATCTACTATTGTATATAAGTTGGATTTCATGCACAGTTTATGCGGAACATAATTGAATAAGGTATCTGGACAATTGCACCACACATTCGCTAGGTTCATTTCAACAGAAACAGGTCTAGATTTAGGTTTTAGGATAGATGTGGATGAACACCTGTGAATGGGAATCCTGGCGAGGCTTCCTGACATTATTGAACTCCTGGACAGCGTGTAAGAGAATAATGTTTTATAGTAATTATTAGTGGAGTACATATTATTCATAGACGAAAAACAAATTTTTCAAATTTTTTTGTGTCAATTTGATAGATTAGAAAAAATGTGTTTATTTTTCAAATTGATACATATAGTACACGAAATGTATAAAAATTAGTAGTGTAACTCTGGATATACTGGTAATACGTAATCGATTTCAAAATATTCGTTACACAGACGATTCTTAAACTTAAATTTGTTTTTCACAGGTGGCGGAGGCCATCGGTACACCGCTCTTATCGGGAGTAAAAATTTTTATAATAATAATTTAGTATCGCAACACAAAAGAACAGATTTACATTGTAATCCTTGTGAGAGAGTGTGTACACCTGTATTGCAGCTCCCCAGGCCTTATCCATCTCGGATAAGGCGTAAATAAAAACCGCTAATCGGCTTGTGTATCAGAATTATTTTCTTGATTAAGTTAGCCAAATATATACCATATAGAAATAGAAGAGAATGAGGAATTTGTTAATAATAATAAAAGGGTCGAACTCACGAGTCGTAAGGCGCCGGATAATGCGTCCGAAGCCGGTCGCGTTCCGCGTGGAGCACCCGAGCCGCTCGCTCGAGCCGCAGCGAGCGCGCCGTCAGCGGCGACTCCGCCCCCTCGCCCCCGCTGGGCGGGCCTGACCCGCCCGGGCCGTCTTCGCACAGCTGCAACTGAACATTCACCACAGCTGGAGGTTATTCTACCTCACGTCGTACATACATCGCGCCTTCATGGCAATACGACGAAAATCGAATTGTAAAACTTTTGGGAACCTAACAACATTGATAAAAAACAATATCTCACCAGCCAAATATGACTAAATACTACAAGCCTACCGCTTAACAGAGTCGGTTCCTAAAGTAGTTGCGCGGTACAAGGTATAATTTCAACGAGATTTTTCCGACGATATTCAATAATAAGTTGATTGAAATAAGTGCCAAATGGCTTGTCTATTCATTTCAATTATCAATGAAATAATTTTTCACCTCGTTAGCTCGGAAATGTTTTCTTTCTCATTAGTAATCTGCGCGCAACAGCGTTTTTCCACGTCAGGGTGGAAAATATTTATGACATACACACTTGACGATGAACTGTGATGCACCTAACTTTTTCTTTGATGAAAAAAAGCGTAATAACACGTTCAAATAAGCGACTTGTCGTACATTACTCATTTATGTAATATAAATCCGTTGGTATATTTTACTCTTATTATTGTTCACATTAAATTATGATAAGTTACTTTGTTTATTAAAATTGATTTGTTACAGTTCAACTGTTTTTCTTTCATCTGCTATTTTCTTCTCTATACTGAGGTGAAAAGTTGTGCGTTTCGCTCGGCAGGAAAGTTATTTTGCATCTCGTGGCCTGTACTTTTGTCACTTTCCCAAAAATTTAACATTTTGAATTACGTCAATGTATAGTTGGGAGTGCGACATACTGAGCTTCAATTAGCAGTGTGCGTTTTATAATGCTTAATATCCAGTAGGCGAAAGTCGTGAATCACCTTAATTATAAATTTATGTTTAGGAGTATGTGTCTATATAATAATATAATATAAAACTTTAGTCTAATTCTACAGGATTAATAACATTTAATGTTAAAAGTTTCAGTACATTATGTGGCTTATAAAACTACTATATTAATTATAGGATGTATGGACGCAAACACTATAAATTGTTAGAAAATTGTGAATTTCAATTAGGTATTTACTACAATTACTTATAAATATAACAAACAAACAGATAATCTGTATTTTTGACACGAAAGCATACGCTAATGTAATAATAAAAGCTACACATATAAACTTTGTTTTGCATTTTAATGGTAGTATTCTATTTAGATTATTTATGTTACTCATATAATTTCAATATTTCGGCTTTAAAGCGGAGAAGCTGAAATGGTGACTACAATACGTAAAGCTAAAACGTAATGCTGTTGATAAGTGTGCTGGAACAAGTTGTATACATTCTAGATAGGAGTATGCTAACCAGCATGGACATTAATACGATTACACAAGTATACGTAAATACATATACGTGCTTGTTAGTAATGCAGCACATAATACTTAACATTCAGGCTGCTAGCTTACGTGATACTATAATATACGGGTGGATTTGGTATGCGGGGTGAGAGCGTACAATAATAGATACATAGAATGGTAGCACACAAAATGTGGTGTGGTGTTCAGGGTGGTCGAACACCGACCTGGCTGTTGGGCAGGCTCTCCGGCGCAGGAGGCGCGGCAGCCGCGCGGTAGTGGTGCGCGGGCGACATGGCCGCTGGTGCCTAGTAGCCGTAATTTCATGTATTGTAGGTATATATGTCGCAAGCATAATCGGCAAAATTGTACATCCCACTGCTGGGCTCGAGTCTTTTCTAAAGTGAAGGTTTAAGCCATAGGTTTCCAAACTTTTTGGATAATCGCCCCACTTAGGCTAGATGAAAAAATTTCAACGCGAAGGGCGTTCGAATCATAAAAAATAATTGACAACAAGTCTTTTTTTATATAAATTTAACACAAAAATCACAAGGAAAAAGAATATATATTTGCAGTGTAGTTTATACATTTAGATAATAGTAGCACCCCCTGGTCTGGACCGCATACAATACCCCCAATTGCTTACGAGGCTCCTACCTTAGAATCCACTTCCCATTTTGGGAAACTATAGTTTCAGCCCCAGTTACCTGCTCCAATGTGGGTTGGGGACTTTCTATCTTTTCTAAGAGTCCTTCTTCGATGTGTCGGTTACGATGTTTTCCTTCACTGTTACTGAGCAGTATTGTTTTTGGTTTTTCCACTAGGCTACTACCGCTCTTATTACGTATTGTATAAGGATGATATATTGCTTTTGGACTTTGAAATTGTGGCGCTGTTCTTGATTTTTGTCGTCGATGTTACTAACATATTTTTTTTTTACGATATGAGCGGCCAAATATAACTTGCCAGTCTTTATGCTGTTGATCAGGAAGTGAGTATATGTCAATGGACATAGAGTAGTCGTATCGTTCATATTACACATCAAATGTAATTTAAGGTTGAAACATAGGCCAGTGGAGATGAAAAAATAACGATAATCAACAATTTTGTACAAATTATTACTTATACAATAGGTCGTGGTATTTAGCTGCAAAAGAAGAGTTGTATATAACTTTCAATAATCTCAGTACAGAGTACTAAAAAAACAGACTTCAAATGTTCGTGGAATGACATCTATTTGACAAGTTTTCCGGAATGGATACATTCTTTAGTTAGCCAACCTTAGAGGTGGAATATTTTCTTCAACCAATACTGAGGTACCCTCTTTCCAACAAAAAAAAAAGAATGATCAAAATCGAGTTTTAAGATTTTCGCGATTGTTACACATAAGAAATGAAACTATTTTTCCAGATTTAAATCGCGTATATTTGTTTTTCAAACGTATTGTATTGTATTGTTGTTTTTCAGTTTGATAAAACAAAATACACGCGATTTAAATCCGTTGAAAAATAGTTTCATTTCCTGTTAATAAAATCGGTTCACAAATGAGTTACCGCGTAATATGCATACTCCTTTTTACAGTCGGTTAAAGGCGTGGCAGTTCACCCCACGGACTGACGAAGGCAGCGGAGACTCACCGTGTGGTACTTGTGGTGCGGCGCCATGTGGTGCGCGGCGTGCGCGGGGTGGGCGGGGTGCGCGGGGTGGTGCAGCGAGTGCGGGTGCGGGTGCGGCCGCGACGGCGAGTTGGCGGGCGGCGGCGAGTCCCCGCGCCGCGACACCACGTTCATGTGCTCGTAGCTGCCCACCTGGGGGAACAACGTCTGGCACACTTACTTGACGGGTGCGTGCACCTCTTTTCCTCGCTTCACATAACAATAATACTAGCACACACGCTAGTTCAAAGTATCGCAATACAAAGGTAGCCGCCGACTCCACACTTCCACAGAAGCTGCGTCAGCGCATATGCCCCGCTTTGCCGGAACAGTGTAATTTTTAAGTCTCACACTTTTGTTTCAAACATCGATTCAATCGAAACAACGATTGTCACATCTCTAGTAATTAATTGTGTAATTTTATTTCTTTTAAATTAAAATGACTGTAAAAGTTTTTGGTTTTTTCCGAACCTACTGCTGCAGTTATCTTAATTCGCTCATAGCTCCGCACTAGGGAAACCCTGTATCGCGGGTGCCATGGACGCACACATAGACAATCACAAATTATACGCAAACTCACGAGAGAAATAGATCTAGGCCATACAAATATTTCTCCCGGTCCGGGAATCGAACCCGAGACCTCTGCGCGACAGTCTGGCATAGGGACCGTTCGACCACTGACGCAGTTATGTGGCCTTTGTGAACGCCTTCATTATCTTATGACATTTTTTTTAATAACACCGTTCTAGTTTGTACTTAACCCTAGAGTTATTAATAAATAGACAACATCATATACGTTGCTTCGATCCTAAAGTAACTAAAACACTTTGTGTTATGGAAATTGGAAATACCGTCACTACCATAAGCACCCGGACCCCAGACGATATAGAAAAGTTTTTCTACGTTAATCCGGCCGGGGATCCAACCCGGGACCTTAGAGATCAGGTGTTGGCACCATAAAATCCGGCCTGCTATCCACTAGACTACAGTCATTTAAGATGTTTTTATGGCGGCATATTCGAGGTTAAATTGGACCTAATACGTGCCTTGCGTAACACTCTTTGGTTTTTATCAACTTGGTTCAGCATTTGATTTACACTTGGTTGACAAGCATTCGGAGTTTGAGAATCTGAGCGTCCACCCAAGCATCCTAAGCCGGTTACTTTTGGGCCACTTGTTTGTTGACTATTTCCTTTTACGACTCTCCATAGTAGGCTACATAGTAGGCAAGTCATTAATAAAGATACTTACTCTGGATTCGAGCTCCTCGGCTCTGGCCTCCGTGTTCTGCTTCTCCTCCTGAATGAGCCGGATCTCCGTGTTGATGGCATCGAGTTGCTCCTGCAGCATGAGCGCCAGCGCCGCTGCGTCCGTGTGTCCCCCCTCCACGCCGCCGTCCGACTCGTCGTTCTGAGCGTCGGAGAAGTTAGTATTTTTTTTTTACTCCCTAACACAATCATTCTAGCAAGATATACCGAGGAAGGTGACCTCGAAGCCAAGTTATTCTTCTTATACTGGCGTATAAGGTCGTTTTAATACCACAGTGAAAAGGTGGTTAATAGTGATTATGGAACCCACAAATGGCACGAAGCTTTGGTTTGTTTTAAAAAACAAATATACTTGATGTAAAATTAACGTAACCATCGTGAAAACCTAAGAATTGGAAAAGGCTGTTAAAATGTGAACGCACCTCGGCGTCGCTTGTGTCAAACGCTTGCTGTACATTCGCTAATACATGCGCTGGTTGCAGTTTCTCCCACGAACCGTCCAACTGAAACATTTTAAAATAGATTTATTACAATTTTTAAGTTTGTTGAATGCCACGATGTTTGACCACCATGATATTCAATTATTTTTTGTTAAATTACTCCACTACTTCGTAGTAATTATTAGAACAAAGAAACACCAAGAAAATCTATATAAATCATTAAATCCGGCTGGACTCCAACCAGTATCCTCAGGCAATCCTTGTCAGATACTATGCCAATTAGTAGTAGCTGTAAAGGTACCTTTCTGAGTAAGAAATAACTTTTTCACAGATGGCGCTACGGGAAAAGAGTAGTTAAAAACCAAAATCAAAGACCTGCTACATAGCACATAGAAAACATTCATCGTAAGGTCTGCTGGTTCGTCCCGTGGCTTGCCCGAGGGTACTGGTTCGAATCCAGCTGGATCAAATGAATTTTTCTTAGTGTTTCGTGTTTCTTTGTTTTAATAATTATAAAAAATTATGTTTAAAACAAGTTTTCTAATTGCCTGTGACGACAGTATAATCAAAAATAGTTTTTCGGTCTACGAGATACTCTGGAACATTCCATTCTTAAGTCCATTGACTTACCACCTATTTGCAGGAAGTGCTGTCCTTCATAATTCCTGAAGCTAAGGCAAATGAATACTGCCGACTACAGTGTTTAGCTACAATTTAAGGCTATTAAGGGCTAGAGCTTGAACTTAACAAATACGTAACAAGGTCGGATACATCGTCGATTAACATCAGGTGCGATTGTACGCAAGCAATCGTGTATTTGACTTTTTTTTTATAAATAGCAAGTGACGGGACGAACAAGTCGTGCGCCTGATGGTAAGCGACACGCCTATCCATAACAGTTGCAGTGCCACTTAAGAGCTTTTAATCGTAAAGATCTTAGGGGCACTGCCACTGCGCTCGTCACGTGATCACAAGTCCCATATGATTGTAATTTCACGAGCACCCTTACTCTTCATAAACCGAAACAAAGTAATAGTTAGTTTACTAAAAAGTCGTTGAAAAACCAAATACAAAGACACGACAACAAGCACATAGAAAAATTCGTGAGGCCCGCTGCGTCGGTTCGAATTCGGCCGGATCGAACGATTTTCTTCTACGTGTTCTTCATATTTGTATTAATAATTATAACAAACTAATGGAGTAATTTCACAAAAAATATTTGAATATCAATTCAATAAAAATTTAAAATACAGTGAATAGCGACATCTCTCGCCAGGGCCGGTAGCTGTAAAGGTATCTAACTGGGCGATAAAACTTTCATAGACTTCTCATAGATGGCGCTACGACTAAAAAGTTATATTACTGCTTAGCGGCAGAAATGGTACTAGGTCACATATACATTTACAAAATTGTCGTTACTGGCAGTTAAAAAATGGCTTTTTCCTCAAGAAACGATATATTCAAAGAAATTGAAATCCAAACTCGAGTGCTCGACACAAGTACAATTTATGATACCATCTGTAGACAATGTCTTGAGAAACGTGTACCTATTCCATTTATTCCGGTCTCTTGCTACACTGCCATGATTACCTTGGTCTGGAAGAGTCCGACGGAAGGCGGCGGCGCTGGTGCTCCTGGTGACAATGATCTTGTCAAGGCATCAGTTTGTTGGATGTTAAACGCGATCTCTTGTTGGAGCATCTGCCGTTTCAACTGCAACCAATGGTCACTGTTACGTGGGAACTTCAGACTTGGGCCAACTCAGGTAAATAATTTCAAGTCACAGAATCATTTATTCAATAGGTAAACTACTGCTCGTTCACTACGCTGGCTTCCCTGAGAATGACGAGCAACAAACTCTAGGGATTGCTCTTTACAAATAAACTTAAATGCTATGGAATACAGATTGATTGATGATTCGGAATTCAAAGAGGGAGAGTCATATCCTGATGTGGTGGCCGAGCCGGACATTGGGAGAGTTCCGTCCGGCATTGAACAAATACAGGACCAACGCACAGTTTGGTAGAACAGGTTACGTAGTCGTTCCCAATTTAACCTAGATTATAAAATATTATATAATAGATTATATAATACTATGTCTACTATGTATATATGTTTATGCATAATTTTGATATGGAATTGTTATACATACATGCGTATATACACCCACCGTCCTTACTTTATAAGAATAAAGCAGTGTGTTACCAGCCAGCGTTTGTCTCACTCATTCCCCGTACTCCCATACCTACTACTTTGAATCAAATTTGTGTGGAATCTAGGCCCATGTCGTCTTTCCGTACATCTTTATCTAATACGTAGTCTTCAATTGATCCGGTTGTTGCCGCTATTATAAGCGCAGTAAGGTCGCTATTCAAACAATAATCTGAGACATACGTTGTTGGGTGCACGTCCCATTGCGAAGCATGGTTCAATTCTAAGAAGAGGGTTAAGGCCATAGTCTGCCACGCTGTCAGGAGTTAAAGTTACATACCGTAGGAGGGATTTGAACCATCCAATTTTCAATTTAGAAGCAACCGTTCTCCCACTGAACTACCACCATTAAGTTACGTAAGTTTCAGTAAGTTAGAAGTAAGGACTACACGATTAAAGATCTAAAAGACCACAACAGCGAAAGCAGCACCTAGAGGAGGTTTTATTTCGTAGATCATTGGGTCCACCTCCCAGTGATATGGCATACTGGACGATTTCCTTCTTCATTACCAAAATTTGCCATTTACGAGGTTTAAAAATACAGTGAAACAAAAATATTATACTAAAGGTTATTTATACCTTCTGGATACTTGGATGACAACAATCCGTGGTAGTAACCCTTTTAGCTCTTGCAGGTAGTCTCGACCTAAGTTGTTTAAATTTCATCTTGTAATGACAAATGTATATTTACAAAGAGCAACCCCTAGAGTTTCATGATTCTTCTCAGGGGAATCTGCCTTACAACAACTTGAAATAAAGAGCTTACTGTCCACATTTTAAGCTTCGTTAGTTTCATCTATATTGATAATAAAAACGCAGTGATAACCGCGGTGAAAATTTTCTTTTTACATCAAAATACCTGTTCAGTCTCCATTCTCCACTTGGCCAACTCCTTGAGGATATCCTGCTTCTCCGCTAGCAACTCATCGGCGTACTTCCTCGTCTTGTCCAGCTCTTGAGTCAACGCGTTCTTCTCGTCTAAGGAGTGCATACGTTCCTTTAGATGTACTTGTAACCTGGAAACGGACGCGTGGATTGTTAGGGACATAGTTTGATGAAAATCAAAGTTACGTTTTAGTATGTATCTTACTATTGAAGCCATGGCCCACTAACTCACGAGCAGTGCTAATCTCCATGCTACAGAACATAACTCTGAAAAAGGCCAAAATTCCGTCTATAAC
>NW_020653850.1:901844-933946 GCF_003589595.1 Hyposmocoma kahamanoa
TTGGTACTTTTAATGCGCAAAATTCAACATCTCCTGTCGCATGTCACGCGAACTTCAGGCATATATTTTTTTCACAAATTTGGGCGGAGCCCACGTCAAAACTTTTTTAGCGAGTAAGAGGGATCTTAAGTAGCGTCCTGATTGATATTTTGTGAAAATACGACGTTCTTTGTTTGAAACTCATAGATCCATGTTCGGTATTGTAATACTCATTAGACTACTGTGTGCAGAACTATCGTGAAATTTTTCAGTTAGGTAGCGAGTACCATAGACAATAGAATTTTGATTTTGAACTAAAAAGAGCGCCTTTGTGATAGGTGTAGTAGAAAAATACTGGTCTGTAGAGAATAAGCTAGCGGAATACGTTCTAAACTGCGCACTCATATACATATATTATGATCTGTTGCATTCTTAGGAAATCACCACACGCAATAATCCATAACCGGCTTGAGCCGGGGCAGAAAAAGTTGATGTATAAAATTTTTAACAAATGAAATGCCTGAATATTATGTCCGACGAGTTAAATTGTACATCGCCGAATATACCTTAGTTAAAATTTGACCACCCTCAATTGTCGCCTTCAGTCCTATGGAAAATGTACATATTACGCTTCATTTCAATAATGCGAATTTATATGACAGGACAATTCGATTGATATCGAGTTATAGAAGACAGGATAATTAGCAACGCACAGGTGCAAAGCTCGTAAGCTAGGTCGTCTCATTTCGGTGGTAAACAGTGTAATTATAAAAACACTGTTACCGCAAGTATGGCGTCGTAATAATGAATTAACAATAGTATTTGTTTTTGTTAAAAGTTATAATGACGGGTGAATTGTTTATGCGTGTTATTGTTTTTGCTTTCGGAAAACTTTGTATAAGTTATTGTCCATAATGCGTTCTCGTTGGTTATTTTTTAGTGGGACGACGAAAATAATATTATAGAGACAATTCTTATTGAGTCTAGCAAAGTAATGTATTGGTGAAATCCCCTCTTTGTCGAAACGACAATTGCAACAATTTAGTATAATAGGTGACAGAGTGAGTGACTACCTTAAGCTGTGCTTGCTTGTGTTGCAGCTCCTGCTCCAGTTTCTCGTTCAGGTCGTGCAGCGAGGTGGACTCGCGCTGCGCGTTCAGGTACCGCTTCTCCAGAGTAGCTATCCGTTCCTCCTGTAACCATAAACACAGCTTGTATGAAACACACGTGTCTAATAATAGACTGCGTAATTTTGCCCACCCTTTCAGAAGACAGGTTTAATTATATATATATTGTGTGAAAGAAAAATATGAAAACATATTTCGAAATAACATTTTTAACGTGGCAATATTCGAAAAGTAACATTTTTACCAATCCGTCAAAATAATTTAAATCTACCTTATTTATTATTTAATCTTATTTATTATCTACCACAATCATTGACTTAAAATATATGGACGTCGGGTCCGCGCTAAAAAGTGTCTGAACTTATAGGCCGTTAAAATCGTATACAGAGCGTCATTCACGCTTTTGTCTTCGTTTGTTCGACTGACAGCGAAGCAAGCAAAATTAGACAGTACTGCGATGACATTACAATTTAAATTCAACGTTTTAGCTTTTTCATATTCCTTTACATGTCACTACGTTTAAATAGGTTGACTTGGGACATTTTTTTCGTGGTTTTTGTATTAGACCCGTCGTCCATTTATTTGTAAGTCAATGACCACATTCGACAAATATACAAGTATCGCACGTAGTGTATTAACTCAAAAAGTGTATTTTTTCAGAATCGATGAATTCACTTCCGCGAATTACAGACATACATACATACATATACCTCACGCCTTTTTCCCAACGGGGTATGCAGAGACAACAGTCTTCCACTTGCATATACGCTCGTCGGTTAAGGGTACTCTTCACCTGACCCTTACAGACATCTAAACAATTTCTTAATTGCCAAATATATTTCAAAAAATTAAGGAAATAATTATTTCATATTTTTAAGTAAAGACCGTCTTGTCCAGAACCAGCTTACAAAAAGTTGTCTCATTTTTAGTTAAGTTAGTACCTAGTCTTTTCATTGTCTTTTAGTGTTTCTTACAATATTCTAACGACGGTTTTATTGACGTGTAGAGAATTAAATTTAACTTTTAGCAATAGCAATAATCTTGAATTTCACATATTTAGATACACAACACTATTGTAATAGCAGTGCAATATGTTCGTACATAGAGCTTGACATGACCTCTACCGGTAAAATAACACAAAGGAAACAAAAATATTTGACGCAAATAAAAAAAAAATTCAAGACAGTGTAATAAAATCTCCTTTCAATATAATGCAATAGAAACTATTTCTATGTGTTCTATTCTGTTAATTCGTTCAGTACCCATTAAGGATCTTGTATGTATTTTCTAGTAGCATGGTTTACCTGGTCTTCTTTCTGTGCAACGTTCTCCCTGAGGTCCCTCTGTAGTTTGGCGCACTCGTCTTGTTTCTTGGCGAGCTCCTTCTCGCCCTTGGTCAGTCTTTCTTCCAGCTCTGATACCTTGTTATTTAGCTCCGCAACTCTTCTCTGCCATGAGCTCAGTTCTGCTGACTGTGAAATTAATAATATAAAAAAAGCTTTAAAAAAGCTTTTCGAGAGCTTATTTTTTTATGTGATATAATAAGTTTGGTTCAAACGAGTTGCAAAAAAAGATCAGACGATATTAATAATCGTCCATTAATTTGCTCTCCTGTACATTACATTTTTCACAAAATTAAGATTTGTTTTTCTATCCTCGCGTATAATGACGGATAAAGTAATATAAGGAGAAGCACACATCGCAAGCGTGTCTTTTTTTTCTTTATAAACTGAATAAAGCTATCAATTTTCAAAATTAAATTTACTTACCTGAACCCAAAATTAAAAAAAAGTTAGTGCCTTTATCCCAACTACAGTGAATTCGTGATTATAGTGACATGGTGTTCCTATGTGTTAGTTGTCGATGTGAGATGTTAGATGATTATGGTTGGTTAGTGTCGTGCTCCTATTCAGTTTTCTTTTTTAATTTTCTAAAATTACTTTGCATGCAATTACTAAATTACAATACGACCGTTCTTCAAAAAATGTTTTAAATGAGTTTTAATTAATTTAAAAGAAAATACATTGAAAATTTTTTATTATTAAACAGTAAATTAAAATATGAATGGAATTATACTTATTTGCGAATAGGGAAAAATTTAAACAGGATCCATTATTTAGATTAAAATAGCATGGCATTAAAAAATAGAAGAAAAAAGTTATAAAATTATCTTGATCACATTACGACTGGTAAAGAAAATAATATAACGCGTTATCTTCAATGTACTTCCCGTAGATTTAAGTCAAGTGCACGTCAAATTTGACACTTTTTGGACTGTGGACCATTTTTGTCACAAGCGGCTATAGTTGAGTTTAAATCTCAAGTGTCAAGTTTAACGTGTTTTTAACTTTGTACATGCATCTTACAGGCATATCATATCAATAAATGTTTTTTTAATGTCAATATAATGCGCTAGACGGTGACACGATCGAGCAATGGCAATACCAGTTCTCAGGGTCTGTTCGTTTCATAAATTTAACGTAATTTAAATCGAAGAGTCGAATTGACTATGACATTCATGGTATGCCATACAATGTCATCTTTTAAGAACGACACGCACAACTTGAGGCTGGAAGCTTTATCTATGAAAACAAGCCGGAGATATAATTATTTCATACTCAAACTACGTGGTTTTAATCTTTCATACTACTGACATTGTTATAGAATAGCTCCGGTTTGATAGCACAGATTTACGTATGGATAAACTTCAACATGTGTGTCGACCTTAGGTTTTATTGAAAATGTTAATAACATGTTGCGGTATGTTGGTACTTGTTCTAACCTGTTTTGCAATAGTGTTTTGGAGGTCAGTCACTTTCCTGCTGGTCTCCGATTCACCGTTAACACTATTTTGTTCCTGTGTCCACCATCAAAGAGAAAAAAACGTTAACTAACATGCTTAACTCTAGTTTTCGTTAAGCCAAACTTTTGTATTTGTTGGTTTTAGTGGTTCAATGAAAAAAAGTATTTCTTTACACTTTTTACAGTTCGACAGAATAATCGACACTGGCCTATTGTAACTGGCTTTCGCAAATTTTTCATAGGACCGATTTCATTCGCATCTTGTACTCTGACGCGGCAACATCATTCGGAAATATTCGTGGTTTCCGACTATTCCCGACGGTTAAACACCTTTATTCACTTCATCTGCGAAACAAATTCCATTGCTACAATTAGAAGCGCAAACCATAACATGGTTATCAAACTATTCTGCTCTTTGAAACTTTCAGAACTAAAACCAACAAATACATATTACAAACACTGAAAATACACACTTCGCACAAAATAAGTTCAAGCAGCTATCTCAAACACTTCAAATATAATTTAAATAGTCTAACCTTAAATTCTTTCATGTTTCTTTTTAATGTTAGTGTAACTGTTACGTGGTGTAAATCCAATACTTATGTAAACTGTTTAATGTATTTTATAGTGACAGTGTGAAAGAATAGAGAGAAAATTTAGATCCCAACAATATATGAATTCCCTTCAACTACCAATTAGTATTTATGGTGCTTAAAAGCTAATCAAATTTACATTTTTACATACACAACATTATTTATTTAACAGAGATAGATATACATATAAGTGGAAACACATAGACCAAAAAATTCATTCTGATTTTGTGGCCATACTAGACACGAATGTATCTTAATTTTCCAGTTCTTTGCTTACGAAAATTGGCAATAAATAACATTATCTAAATCATGTCTGTTCGTGTCTGATTTTGTCCTGCAAAGTACTAAAAAATATATCTTCCTTAGTGTGAAGCCAGCTTGGAAGGAATTTGAATTTACGTAGTACCATTTTCGAAACTAGTTTTTTAATCAATCTAAAGGCGTATAAAGTAATCATGTTAGTGGTCAGTGCCTTTACCTTAGTTTGTTGTTGCTCGCCGTTCTGCTCGGGCGAGCCGCTGGGCACGGTGCCGTTTTCTTTCGGCTTATCTCCGTCTTGTCCGCCCGATTGTTTGTATTGCAATAACTGAAAATAAAAATTTTACAAACATTTACCAATCAAGTAAACACCTCCGGTGAACAACTAACGAACGTTTATAATATAGTTATTTTTGATACAAGTGCGGAAAGTTAGTCATTATTCACGAGTCTCGAGGCATCTTGGCCCGAGCCAGAGGCGAGGGTCAAGACTCGAGACAAGTGAAAATGACAAATCCGCATGTGTATCAAACAACGTTTTTTAATACATTTGCGAAAAACCTACATTGAAAGTAAAATAAAACAGTATTTAAAAAAAACCTCATTTTATTCCTTTGTCAATAACAAAATCAAATCGTAAAAAAGTTAATGAAAACGGCGGGAATGTAAACGATGAAAAAAATTAGTACTTTTTTTGGCCGACTTTTTTCAATATGGCAACTGTTGCCAGTATTCAGCCACATTAAAATTACTATTTTATATTCATTGACTTACAAATAAATGGACCGACGGGTCTAATACAAAAACCACGAAAAAAATGTCCCAAGTCAACCTATTCGAAATTTAAATTGTAATGTCATCGTAGTATCGCGCTGTCAGTCGAACAAATGAAGACTAAAGCGGAGTGTCGCGCTCTGTATACGATTTTAGCGCCTTACAAGTGCGGACACTTTTTAGCGCGGACCCGACGTCCATATAATTGTAAGTCAATGTTTATATTACTTTATTTTCTACATAATCGCTACTAAGGAGCATTTACTTCATAGGTGTAAAAATGCGGTTTCTCCATAGATATAGTATAGTAATGACGAATGACTTACGTCACAAAGCACATAAATATGAAATAAATATACAATCTCTTTAGTTCTATGTTTAAGACTTAAAACAACAGTAAATTTAAAAAAAACTCGAAAAGTAAAAAGCACTAGTGCGAGAAATCCAACTTTCCGCACGATTTCTAGTGCGAAAAATACCACGTTTTGAGCAACTGTATTAAAAAAGCGTTTACCTGTAGTGTTTTTTGACAATACTTATCTAGGTATATGTAGAAAAATATTTTATTACAGATAATTTACAGACCAGTTTGTTAGTAAACACCTACCTCACTATAAAATACTAACTAAAGACAGACTGGACATCACACCCGCCGTGATAACCGAACTCCCAGTTTAGTAACACCAGGCGCACGGCTTGTTAGTCCCTTCACTTGGTATTATGGAAATATAAATAAAAAAAGTTAATTTCCGTGAACCAAGTCACCAGATCAGAGTCTACAAAAATCTTCTATAATCTTGACAGTTCTGTTCGAGCTCTCTTCGCCGACCGGACACCACTTTCATTTGCATCACTGTGGAAAAAAACCTTCAAACTAGCATAAGTTTCAGTATTTTAACGAGTACTTACTTCTTCTTTGGTTAACGCAAGTTCTTCTTCTAAAGCTGTGTTTCGCTCTAACGCAACGCGCAACCGCTCCCGGACCTGAAACACAGAACAATGTTTAGATTAACAATTTATATTCTATCCAAACGCATTTCCTCCGACAGATTTCTTTTCCCGATATAGTATATGACAATTCCGTCGTATCCTGAAGAATGGTTTACAAGTTTGGATAACGCAGTTGAAGAGTCGATGCATTAAACAAAAACCGTCTTTTTGCCGTAAGGAGGCAACTTCGGTTGCTCGTGAAACAAGTACAACTCGACGAAATTACGGCATGACGCGAATGAAGCTTCATACTTGGCATTTTCTTTAAATATGTTCAAGTATTATTTATTTGACAGTAATTGTTTTACATTAGCATATTAGAATAACAAGCGATATGCATCTTCTATTTATCTACATAAAAAGAGACGTGTATCGTCGTAACTGTCTATCTATGTGTGTCAAAATATATAATTCGCTACCAATTGAGATAAAAAATACGCCAAATATAATGTTCCGAAAAAGGTTATTTAAATGGTTGTCCAACTGTTATTTTTATTCAATTCAAGAATATTTTGACTACAGAAAATAATTACATATTTATTTAAACTTGACATTATTGCGACTTGTTATTTTAAACGTAGGTATATAATTGAATAAAATATTTTAATAATTAAGATAAGTACCTACACTAAACTTGTGGCAAATTAGGTTATTTAAATGGTTGTCCAACCGTTACATTTATTCAATTCAAGAATATTTTGACCACAGAAAATAATTAGATATTTATTTAAACTTGACATTATTGCGACTTGTTATTTTAAATGTATATATAATTGAATAAAATATTTTAGTAATTAAGATAAGTACAGTAAAATTGTGGTAAATTTTCATGCTATTACTAGCTAAGTGTGAGAACCTGTTAATACAAACATATGTTAATCCAACTATGTACACCACACTGCGAATAAATTATTATTATTATCGTATCGATGGTACAAACTATATCACGGTGCATTGTACAAGATATGCGAGATGTACCATCGTTTGAATCGCACCACATAAACAATATGGATTTAGAGACATCCGAATAACCCTAAACAAATAGTCCTCGATCATGGTAAACCAAGTCCAGGTAAAGTAAAGGTTAAATTTACTTAATGACCCAGAAATTGTTCCTGTTGCTATTGACTTTTGACAAAAGAAATTAGTTACACCAAATTTCGTCAGCTAACGAGGGTCTAGAAATCTATAGTTAATTTGCCAGCTTTCAATTTCGAATATTTCACGGTAGATTTGTACATTGAGAGCGGTTGTAGCACAGTGGTAAAATGGTTTCAAAATGGAAAAATCTTTATTTGGAGCAGACCTGTGACTAGCAATAGGACATATCGCACTGTTAATACAATAGTGTATTAACTCGAAAAGTGTACTTTTTCAGAATCGATGAGAAACGAATTACTCACGTCCAGCGAAATATTATTCAAATTTATGTATAGGTTAAAGTTTATTTATTACAGACATATAAACAATTCCCTACTTGCCATGTATAAAATAAAAAGAAAAAAAAATAAAAGAAAAAAATAACTTCATATTTTTTAGAAACTTATTTATTAAGACAGTTTTATCTAGAACTAGTTCGCAAAAAGTTTATCTCATTTTGAATTAAGGAGATTTATTTGAATTGTTTCTTACAATATTTGAACGAAAGTTTTATTGACATGTAGAGAATAAAATTTTACGTTCAGCAATAGTATAATCTAGAATTTCACATATTTTGAGTTACAAGACTATTGTAATAGCAGTGCGATATGAAACGTTACAGCCCGGACAGTCAAAATCAAATAATCATTTATTCCTTAGGTAACATTTTTACTACTAACTACTGTTCGTTCACTGCGCTGACCTCCCTAATAAGAACGAGCAAGAAACTCTAGGGATTGCTCATTTCAAATAAACTTAAATGCTAGGGAATATACTTTGAATCAAAACTGTGTAGAATCTAGACCCATGTTGTCTTTCCATACATCTTTATTATACATACTCTTAAATTTTGTAATATGACCTTTCGATTAAAATACTTTTGATGTAAGTTTTAAACTTAGGAAATGATCTTAATATATGCTCCGGAATCTTATTGTAAAAACGTATATAGTTCCCCATAAAAGAATAGTTTACTTTAGTTAGAAAGAATATTCTCTATTTAGTCTTGCCTATAACTGAAACAATAGAATGAACATTCGCCGGCATTATTTGATAAGAGGGTAGACAGGAGTAGAAGTGACAGTGTAATAATAACGAGTAGGCCTCGCGTTATTGTGTTTAAGCCTGATTAATGCTGTACTGGCACTCAAGGAGCCCAGGCTTTCATTTACGACATATACAATACGTAGGCAGGCAAATGAAATTGTTCCTGTGATACACAAGAAAGAATCAGAGAGCTCAGGTTGTGGTTTACTTTGCTGGACAAACGCTAAAAAGTCGTCATTTTGCTTGGGTCGAGCGGCTTGGACACTGGATTTATTTATTTTTACAAACGAAAACAAACCCATTTGAAAAATGTATATCGTATACTAATCGTGTTCTCGCGCGCGATAAAATTGAAATAAGCGCGCGCTATTGGCTATCTAAATTAGATCTGATTGAGACTTGCAATAGCGCGCGCTTATTCCAATTTTATCGCGCATGTCGCGACTATCATGCGTAGCCATGCTACGGGGGCAGTTGATATTAAAAAAAATCACTGGTGTAAACAAAATTCTGAGGTAAATTTGTCTTTTTTTCTATCGTGAAATTTTTTAGGCATCGTGTTTTCACACCGTATACTAATCAGTATATATCCTCAATTATACTATATATTTTTTTCAAACTTATTAATTCAACACTTTCACTGTTATGGCGAATCAACCAAAGCGCTTTGAGGTATAGACTCTTAAGGTGACGGGCGCAATGGCAGTGCCCTCAGATCTTTACGATTTAAAGTCTTGAGTGGTAATGCAAATGTTATGGATAGGCATGTCGCTTACCACCAGGAGCACAACTTGTTCGTTACGTTACATGACATAATAAGTGAAAAGGACACTCCGTTAGCCAACAGAACTTTCTCAAAAAAAAAGAGACCTCAAAACTTTTTTTTCGGCTTTTTTATTGGAATTACATCTATTTACCAAGTTTTAGTGACACCAGTAAACGGAAAGTGCGATAAATTGGTTTCATCACCTAGTTTGCCACCCTTAGAGGTGGAATATTTTCTTCCAATTTAAATGGGACCAATACTGAGGTACCTTCTTCCCAATAAAAAACAATGATCAAAATCGGTTCACAAATCAAGTAATTTGTGAGTGTGATCAAATGTGAGTAATCTCGTAACACACACACACACACACACACACACACACACACACACACACACAACAATACAGTCGAATTGAGAACCTCCTCCTTTTTCAAGTCGTGTAAATAAGGTCACAAGATACTGAGTTTTAAGGTCGTATTCCAGAACTCTACTCAATGCTCAAGTCACGACTTGAGTATGATTTAAAGCACTAGAAATCATACTCAAGTCCTTGCCATTACGGTCGTATTTCCACACTCTACTCAGAGTTCTGGAATACGACGCTTAGAGGACTGAAGTACTTTATGTGTGCTGTATGTTTAGAAAGACGTACGTAGCCCACAAACACGAACAATAAAAACAGTGATAGGAAACGTTTTTGTTCATATCCATACTACACCCTATTAGCATCATTGGCATCATGAGTCGTCAAACGGTTCAAGGCTTATTTTGTCTTGGCGTAACGAAGCTAATCTCATGCGAAAACTTCTAGATATTATATTACACAGGTAAACAGATTACACAGGATATTGTCAAACAAAATGATTTATGCTACGGCCACACTAAGGTTTAATGGCACTAATTATCTCATTAATCGAGACTAAGCGTCGGTGTAGCCGCGATTTAACGCGATAATTTTACTACGGCATGCACTATGGCATTAGATATTAGACAATAGCTCGGGTGGCTGTCTTTTTTGGCACATCAAAGGATTAATAGCGTTATTTAATGCGTGTAATGGCTACACTGACGTTATTAACAATCCAGACTAATTATATGTATGGTTTTCACATGTTAATCCTTAAACGATGGAAAGGTCCAGTTAATCACATGGGACTTATCAACTTATATGACAAGGTGACGGACGCAGTGGGACTGATCAGAACAGAGCTTACGACTTGTTCGTCACTTGTCACAACTTTTTTATAAAAAAAACCGATCTCAAAAGTTCGCGGAATCACACCTGTTTGCCAAGTTTTGTTGAAATCGGTTTCCGGAAAATGGAACCGGATTCATCCCCTAGTTAGCCACCTCTCCAACAAAAAAAGAATCATCAACACGCACACAAAAAAAATACAGTCTAATTGTAAACCTCTTCTTTTTTGAAGTCGGTTAATTATTGTGCAGCATGAGCGTAACAGGATACCACGTACGTTTCCTGTGTATTTTTATCACATACCATCTTATTAAGTATTGGTTTTGCTTCTTTCAAAAGATTGAGAAAGACACTCATGAAAATAACAATAACGCAGCAAATTTTAACTTCTATCTTTTCGACAAATAATTTAGACGCTAAATCTTAGTGTAGCCACTCTATTGGACGCGATATTTTAGGCAGTATTTTTACGCCTCAATTATTGCGATAATAGATGTTAATAAAGGAGTGGGTCTTAAGATCAACATGGACAAGACGAAGATCATGTCGAGTGTCCATGTTGTACCCGCTCCAGTTAAAATTGGGAGCATTACACTCGAAGTTGTTGACCATTACGTATACCTGGGGCAGACAGTCCAGTTAGAAGACTTAGATTTAGAGTTAGATTACCATCTTTCCTCGGTATTGGTCCCATTTAAATTTGAAGAAAATATTCCACCTCTAAAGGTGGCAAACTAGGGGATGGGCAAACTAGGGGATGAATCCGGTTTCGCGCACTGCAACTAAGCTCTGAGTGGCACTGCAACTATTGAGGATAGGAGTGTCGCTTACCAGCAGGCGCACTTGTTGGTCCCGTCACTTGGTATTGTTAAAAAAAAACACGCTTCCGCAGTACAAATATTCTTTAACAACGGTATTTGCCCAAAGCATACGTCGTTCTGGTGTAACAAACCTTTTCGTCCAGTGCTTTGTGATGCTCGAACAAGCTCTTGAGCGCCTTGAGCACTTCGACTTCGGAGGAGACCCCTGACTGCGCAGCCGCCTGCCGCTTCACCACTGTCATGCGGAGAGACCGCTCGTGTCTTGAAACCAGACATTCTAGGTGTTCCAGGAGTAGCTGAAACAATGCAAAGAATTTCAATTTCGTTGTCATTAATAAACAAAGCGCTTTGCTTCTTCCTTCCTATGAGTACTACAAAGGAATGGAATTACACCACTGGCATCTGGTGTTTCCCGAAAATGTATAATTACATGCTACGGGCTATCCAGTACTAGTTAGCCGCTTTAAGGTGCTTTTCCACCGGCGAGGCGAGGCGAGACGAGGATTGAAATTTGTATGGCAAAATTTCAATTCTCTCCAAGCGCCTATTCGGTGGTAATGGTCTGGATTGGCGAGGACGTGTGAGGCGAGAATTTAAATATTTGTTGATGTAATATCGAACAGTATTTTGCCAACAGATTATTTATTAACTCCGCAACGGACACTCAATTTCTCGCGAGAATTCGCGAGTGCCCGCACGTTCTCGCGCGAGCTCGCTATGGCTCTTAATATCAACCGCAAAATTGTGGGTTATGTACTATTAGAGATTTTTAAAAAAGATGGCTTTACCTGATTCTTCTTCCGTTAACATATTTAATAATAATAATTTACGGGAATCGCTACTTCAGCTGCGTGTAAACCGCTAAACCAACTGAACAGCACTGAATTGATGTTCACAACCAGAGCGCGAGATATTAATGGCAATTTTTTGTGGAAATAGGCCGGCGAGATTTCAATTCTCGTCTCGCCTCGCCGGTGGCAAAACACCCTTAGACTCGGAGGAGCAAAAAGTAAAGAGATTTATTAGTTCTCTTGTGTAGTCTAAACAACAAAATTTCGACACCACTTCAGAAGTGGCCTACTTGTCGGGTTTTTTATTATACATGTATAATATTTTACAAAATATTTGTAACTTTTACTAAAATCACACATAAACGAAATCAAATTCTCAATCGTCCCTTTTAAAACTGTGCGGATTGAGTGAGCATAACAAAGTATTTGTAAAAATTTGAAAATGCCGCTAATCGATCTGTAATTAAAGATGATAGTTTAACAAAACTTTTTACTAACAACTAGTACAATAACATTATATGCAAACTTAATACTTTTGTAGACCTGACTGGCCGTCTGTGACAACTGAGTGAGCACCACAGACATATATCTAGATCAGCCTTTCCCAAAGTGGGCGATAACGCCCCCTTGTGGGCGCTGCAGGCCTAAAGGGTAAGAGACCCAGACCGATAGGAATAAGACAAACATACATAATCTCGTTCATCTCATTCGACGCTCAATCGTACCTACTCAACAATTAAGAACAAGTATTCTATGAACCAGCCGATTGATACAGGAATGCACAAATCGGGTTATTTAACAAAAACTTGTTAAAGCATGATTGCCCGCGGTCTATTATCTACGAAAATTACCTATCTAGGAATATTAATAACTATTAAAACTGTGTCTGTTACCTTTTTTAATGTTTGTTTGTGTCTACTTTCATTTCGAAACGGAGCGACCGATTGACATGATTTTTATTTTATTTTATTCAATAAAACAGGACAGATATATGAACTACACGGAGAGAAATATCGAACCGAGTTAGTTTAAGCAATCTCTTAATTAATATAAGTTGGTGTTCTCAAGTCGTAGTCGAGAGTCGAGAGCTCAGTTGGTGTCTAAGAGTCTTCCTAGATGAAATTACAAATCTCCCCCTAAGCCTCTACACAACGCCCCCATTTTTTTTTCTTGATCTCTTAACCCCCTTCAGGCCTGCAGCGCCCACAAGAGGGCGTTATCGCCCACTTTGGGAAAGGCTGATGTAGATATATGTCTGTGGTGAGCACACATTAAGTTATTTTTGCCTTGTTTAATCTTTTTACAAATAGAAAGATTGGTTTCTGATATTATTTTAGAACTTTTACTAAATGACTAATACATTTTAAACGTTTTATAGAGGGTGCTCACTCAATCCAAACACACACGAATCAACACATGTGTAATATACATATGTTTATTTATGACCACAGGCTTCTGTTTTCTCTATAAAAAATAAGTTTGTGGTATTAATCCAGAAACTTTTGTAACCTTAGTGGCAAAACCTAATCTAATTTAAATAGTTAACGTAACAGCTTTGTATGTTTGTAACATTTCACAAGCATCGATCGTTTTCAAAGCGATCAATGGATCGCTAGTATCAACTAAATAGGGTCTGCAAGTATCACATTATTTCAAAATCATATTCTGTGGAGGAGCGTTTATTTCAAGAACATATTCCGTGAGGACTAAGTTATTTCAAAATCATATTTTGTAGGGTCTAGGTCTTTTCAGAATTGTATTCTGTAGGCATTAGACTATTGAAACAAATTTAGTAACTGAATTTTACGTTCGGCCTCTCTGTTTTCGCAATTATATTTGTTCGTGTTTGCTGTACTAATTTATGTCCATACGAGATTCAATCTAAACATTAGTGGCCGACGTTCGAGTTTACGTTGTTGGCTTTCGATACATGCGCACATACCGTGGTTAATACAATTCCATCTGGCTTTTTTGCGAGTTAAAATGCCCGTGAACTTTTATGACATTGGTGTTATGTAACCTCACCTCGTCACAGGTGCTATGTGCTAAAAAAATATAGTTATTGCTTTAAACGATAATGAAATTGTCTCCATTTCAACTATATTAAGGTTTGATATTCGTCTTATTGTTTGATTGCAGTATATAAGCGTATATTCTTTGACTATGTATGTTATGGTTTATTTGAAAATATTACGAGAGAAATCTTTACGAAGAAGATTCATGAAACTTTTCGACAAGAATTAGTAATTAAAGCTTGTATTTACAGGAACGATCAAAGCAATAGCATCAATGTTAGGTAATGTCTAGAACAATATTCAGCTTGATAAATATTGTCAGCTACGTCGACAAGTTTTATGGACGTGTACCTGTCCAGGACAGACCGGGAGTTGAATTTAAATTGGGTTGGAGCTAGAAACGCTATGCAGATGAATTTGTTTTTGAATAAGTAATATTGAAAATGTTCTTAGTTTATGGTAGTAAAGCATTGTGCTACCCAAGTAACTGAATAGTACAATTACTATAGGGACATCATCTCTAGTCAGGTAGTCTGCCGCTGGTGGCTATAAAGGTACCTGGTTGAGTGAAGAAAAATTTTCATAATTTCACAGCTGGCGCTACGGTAAAAAAGTAGTTAAAAACCAAAAGCAAAGATCTGCAACAGCCACATAGAAAAATTCGTAAGGTCTCTTGGTTCCATGTTGGTTCGTTTCGTAGCGTAGTTGGAACAGCGTCTGACACGGTATTGTAGGCTAGGCTGCATGATTTGTGTCAGGACAGATTAGCATAGAAAATCCTGTTACTTCTAGAATAAGCTTTGAATTGAATACGCGTAGTAAAGTTTTATTTATGTTTATTTCCCTCGTTTCTCATTGAAATGTGCCTCTCGCTACGCTAACCCACGGCTACGACAATTACAGAATGCTGGGTTACTCCAGTCTGATCGAAAGCAGTTATCTTAATGTTAGATAATTATAACAAACTAGTGCAGTAATTTCACAAAAAACTTGGTAAAACATCTTGATATTCAATAATAATGAAAATGGTTGCTTCTGGCAATCGAGCTTGGAACTATACCTACTATCTTGAAATGCGAAATTTCAAAAAAAACCAATATGTTATCTAGTGGAGTTATTTTTACTAAGTGACTAGTTGAAGTAAGTAAGAGTAGAAGGTGACTTAGTTGAGGTGTTCTAGCTCCAATAATCGCTTGTGAAGTCATATGATTGATAGAGCTATACTTAGACGGCGCATCATCCTACCTACGAGCTTTAATAAAGCATAGTGCCACCGAGGAGACTGAGGACGAATGACGATAAACTACTTACCCTGGTGTTGTTTCTTTCTGCTTTGAGTTCGGAGATTTCTTCCTCTCTCTCGAGGAGCTGCTCTCGGGCCTGATTTAACTCCTTTGTCAGCGTCGCAAACTCCTGAAAACAATGGAAATAGTCGAGTTAGAAACCACACACGAGTGAGTGTAAGTCGTAGTCAATAAGGCTTGTGTCGATCACCGTCCGAAAGCGAGCTGCAGAATTTCAAAAGCTGATCTTCAGGCGGTGACCGTCTCCATGTAGTAACTAACAGATTTCAGAAGTGAATATGTCAGTAGCATTCGTCTAACATAGGATAGTGTCTGTCTTCGTAAAGGTTAGACGTGGAGTGAACAGAGGGTGCCGGCATTGACGAATGTTGTGTTCATTTGTAATTAATTGGCTTGTGTATTAGAATTATTTTCACGATTAGTTATGTTACGTAAATAACGTTTTCATCACACTTTCTCGTGAATAGTATGATTGCTAACTTGACTGTAATGCCCTAGATAAAACCCTCGGGTCTTTTTTCTTCCCATTACAGCCATTGTCGGTAACTAGCTTTTTCTACAAATAAAAAAAACTATATTATCGAGTTCTTAGGTTTTCGCGATTGTTATACATTAATGTACATGTTTCATGTCAGGCAACCGTGACCATAGGAACTGTAAAGGGCCCGAAACGTCGGTTTGTTTGAAAAAACAAATATACGCGATTTAAATCCGGAAAAATAGTTTCATTTCCTATGTGTAACAATCGCGAAAACCTAAGAACTCGATATATGTCCTTGTTGTTAACTTGAATTTGTAAAAACGGACAAAACTTTTTCTTCGAACATAAATGTAAGTTGGCTCGAATTATATGTCCGGATGTGTAAGCATATTAAAGAAGTGGTCAACTTCAAGATTATGAATTAGAGTTGGTATTTCTGAGCGCTATGTTATGTTTGTCTTAGTTTTCCAGTAGTGCAAGGAGTACGGTAAATGTAAAAAAAATTGAAAATTTGATTCCTCGTTCTAACATTGCTGACGTGAGTATTTGTTGAGATGGAATCCATTCAGAAAATGAGAAAATTGTTTTTCATTAGGGTTTCTGCTCGAGAAATCCCGGGAAATGTGGCCAACTTCGAGTCGAGAAAAATATCGAGAAATCAAATTATATTTTTAAATTACTGGAAAATTGACTTTTAATCTTGTGTGCGTCAAGTGTGAGTTGTTTTAAGTTGATAGTAATGACTAATGTTGATTATTTATAAAATGTTCCTAAGAACTATGTGGTTTAGACTGATCGATTTTATAATAATAACGTTTATATTAATAAATAAAAACATGTTGATTTTATTGTAAATTTTGTTTGTTTTTATTTGTATTTATAGTTGACTAAGTTGATTTCTTAAGGGTTTAAAAAAAATCTCGAACAACTCGAGAAACCCGGGAAATCGGGTTCGGGAATTCCCAAAGCTCGAGAAAAAAATACGTCGTGAAATCAGAAACCCTATTTTTCATAGATATTTCTTTATACCATTAATGTACAGGTCTTGGGCTCGGGGTGCATGAAAGGAGCCTTCCATTAGGACATACTATTCATATTCCCTGTACGTCTGGCGCACTCTGGGCAACAATCAGCGAGAACCTTACCGATTACCGAATTCTTTCACAACGATGTCAAACATGTCCCATAGTTCTGAGCTGCAAGGTCTTGTATCTGTAGGTCTTTCTTTGCCATGAACGATCGTGTGCTACCAAAATCATTTGCAATGCATGTATTTACACTTTATGGGCTCTAAACGTAAGTCAGTACAAAACAACGTAGCGACGTGAGAGGTGGCAAAGCTTTCTAACATTCTCAAGTGTCTGCGAAGCGTCTGGCAATCGCTGCAAGTATCCACTCACAGGCAACGCAGCGCGCAGGGGGCCGCGACACGACAGGTGCGGATTATGGGCCTAGGGGAAACACACTTTCCCTAATAAACGGGTACTAGGGGCAATAAGGGACACGGTCAACTAAATACAAATGATACTATTAATGTTAGACTTTTCGTGAACTCAATTTCAAGTTAAAAAGGAAGGTTAACAAAAAAATAAACTCTTTAGGGTGGTCACACAGGGCGTCTTTCGGGAACGATGCAATCGCGCGTTTGGATCGATGCAGTTGCGCGCTTACGTCGCTGCTTAAAATAGCGCGCGTGTAACCGCTCGGTATTGTAACCGTCTCATAAATACATAATTACGTCTTTGTAGTATACGACCTGAATTATATTTCCAAGTTACAAAGTTTGTTAATAGCTTGAAAAAGCTGTTAAAAGGAACCAAGCCATCGCTTGTTAGCTCTCGCACAGACATCAGGTGCGACTGCAGAGTCTGTCCCTTGGGAAATACTACGACGTTACACGCGGGGACTAAGATAGGTGGGGTTATAAGGCAAACTCAATTGCTATACCAAACACAAACATCATCTAACTTTATAGAACATAAATTGAAGAAACATATTACAAGCAATGCAAGGGATGATCTTCAACTGGAAAGGTATTGTTAAAAGGCCTACAAAGTGGCAACAACAATCCATGAACGGTAAAAATAAGGCGTCAAAGCGTGGTCTCAATTAGGTTGATTGTACGTCGCCCCGGAACGGAATAGAAGCAAATCTTTGTATCGAAATTTTATACAACATAATGAATTTAATTAAAAAACAATTAAACTACTTATTGCCTAATTTTATGTACTATACAGTGGTCACAGTTTTTAAATGACAAATTCCTAACTTCATTGTCTAATTTTTTATAATTGTATATTTATTTTGACTCGTTTCAAATTGAGATTTTAAGGCTTTCGTGGTTATTAACTAAATGATTTATCACTAATTACAGGTTTCTTACCACGATATAAACTCATTTTATTCTTTCGATATTTCGGAACTGTATATCACGTCAACCCGTGACCATGGAGCGTGCAACCGTTTCGAAATATCGGGAAAAGGACAAGATATCATATTGGTAAGAAACCTTTGATTAGTGATAATTATTTATTGAAATTATTACTTTGACATCTAGTTACATTTTGCAATTTACTGCCATTGAAATTGACCTTTAAACTCGTAAGAATCACCGCATTTAAATTAGTAACTGAATTTTTAAATCCATAACCATAACTAATTTAGTCTGTTAAAGTGCATGTAAGTAAATGAATAAACCTTCAATGGCTAATGTTCGGTCGGACACAGTGAAAGTATACCTGTTTTCACAACAAATAAATTAATTATGAACTTTATGCTATTAAATACGACAGACAGAAGACAGGCGACCTGTTTTTTTGATTCGTATCTAGTTTCATATAAAGTACAGTGCATGGTATGGTTACAAAAAATCGCATCCATACCGTTTCGCGGCAATCTAAATTGAACGTTACGAACAAGTAAAATAAACTGCTTTAGCCTTTGTAAGACTGCCACGCACTGACTACGTCCCTGTGATTGATTTCATTGAATAGCGCATTGGAATAAAATATTTACCCCCGTTTGAGCGGCAAAGCAGTTCCTCTTCAGAAAAAAAAGCAATTTTTCACAGTACCTACCTGTACAAATTCAAACGTTTACAAATAGTTGCCATCGGTTGAGAAATGAGAAGACCTTTGATGTATTTTACTACACCATTAGGTGAATAATAACAAGATTTAGTAGCGTTTGTCGCTATTTCATTGAAAAGAAAATAAATAACATTGAAAATCTACAGGCCACTCGCAGCCGCCGCGGAATCATGGATACAATATATTGATATAAAAATGTAAGTAGAAAGAGCGGATTTTTTTTTATAACATCAAGTGACGGACGAACAAGTTGTGCGCCCGATGGTAAGCTACAAGCCTCTCCATAACAATTGCAGTGCCACTCAGAGCTTTAAATCGCAAAGATCTGAGGGGCACTGCCACTGCGCCTGTCACCTTGAGACATAAGTTGACAAGTCCCATGTGCCTGTAATTTCACCAGCGCCTTTAAATCTTCTTCTAAAGCCGTATACTCCGTAACCGTTGCATGTTATGTTACCAAAAATCATAATGACAATGTGTACCTAGTTCGCAAGCTTGCTGCGTTCTTGGAACGTGTGTGATTCGCAGTGAGCCAGCTACTTATTGTAGCGAGTGAAGACTTTCATGCGTACATACTAGAACCTAGTTAGTGCATCTGGCACGTTACAGTCATAGCTCGTTAATAACTACCCATTACAAATAGCCCCAACAGCGGATACTGTAATTATTCTAAACAAATAGTTTTTTGTTGTAGACATTTGATTACCATTTTGATTACCTTACACTTGATTACCATTTTGCCGTGAGACGGGTGGATTTTGTGTAAAACTTGTACAAAATTATACATTTGCAGAGCTTTATTATTATTATTATATCGTTCATCTGTTTTAACCGACTTCAAAAAAAAAGGAGGGGGTTCTAATTTCGACTGTGTTTTTTTTTGTATGTGTCCCTGGCACAGTTGTCCGGAATCAGACTTTTTGCATATATGGTGGCAGCGACACACCATAGATATCCAACCGCCTATCAAGTTGTTAGTGAGGCTGGCTGGAATTGACCCGTTCACTACTGTTATTTGTAGTTAATAGTCAATTATTGGCTAAATCAGGATTACAAGGAGTGTTACGTCTTCGCATAGATACTTTGGAGCCCTATTTACTCGCAAAGTTAGTTTCATATTATTACAATTGCTACGAGTATTTTGTGTTGATTGTCTATGATTGCCTGTGGTTTATATAAAATATAAATGATGAAGATCAAATTCCTTTTTTTTTTAAATACACTGTCAACTAATTCAATTCAATTGCTTGTTATATTTATGCGTGTCTTTCGGACGGATATTATCAATTTTATAGACTGTGACCGTAACATACTTTTAAATAGACGAATACAGTGCCTACTACCAATTTTTGTGCTAAACAATTTATATCTACTTATACACGCGCCACAAAATGAAAAATACTATACGAAATCGTATAACATATCGCCCAGTAGTCTACGTCACTAACAACAACTGTGGAATAAACATTGGCATGGCCATAAACTCGACCTGCCTGCAGGGCGCCAACTAGCGATGACACCCGTGCCATTACTGGCACCCCGCTGTTGAAAGAATGGCACCCTATTGGAATCCAGTTTCAGGGTTACCATAATTAGATTAGAAGTTTAAAAGTGATTTGCCGTCAGCTACACTTTGAGTTGCCCATTAAGTATGTGCAGGATGGGCACAGTGAATAAATATCCATCCATTGGAGGGTCTTAGAAGAAACCGATGGAGGGATAAATTCAGTGGATTGGTAGCAGCTACCAGTGGTGACGCGTCCATATAACTCGATTCCCACAGGCTTGCCTAAAACTTTTCAATATGTAATTTACTACAATATGGTACACAATTTAAGTGTAGAATAAGTTAATCAGTGAAATGAAGGGTACTATAATTATTATATTTTGTGCTAATAAATGCTTTGCTTAAGTATCGCAAGGCGTCTTTTTAACGGCAAAAGAAGTTTTTGTTAAGATAGGTGTTTTTGTTTATGCAACTAGGCAGGCAGCTACTCTCAGTTTTCTTGATTGCAGCTCTACTGTGATAGTCAATCCGGCAAGTGTACTTATGTCATCTACTTTTTTGGTTTGTTAGGTTGAGAATATGGTCTTACAATTTAATGCCGGCAACCCTATCTACATCCCAGCTCCCCGGGGAATCGCGGTATTGTAGGAAATAGATGAATTGGGTCATCGATTCGCATGAAATATATATCGTAATGGGTATTCTCATAGTTTTAGTTCTTGACTAATTATAGTTTAAATATTGGGTCTGTAATACCTGTTTCGCTACTCATATCGCTTACCTGTCGTAACTTATTTTCGGTTCACTACCTTACTTTTTGAGCTATAACAATTCTATTCATATATATATATATATATGAATCACCCATTGTCTACATTTTATATATATATATATATATATATATATAAAATGGCAAAGCCATGGTAGCCTAATGATTTGACCTACCGCCGCTCAAGTCGTGGGGTCGAATCCGGGCTCTCGGAGTATTTCAGAATCTGCGAGTATGTCCTAAATTTTATTTGAAATTCACCATGACCTTTTCGGTGAAGGAAAACATCGTAAGGAAATATGCACATATCTGAAAAGCAATTTAATGATGTGTGTGATGTTCCCAATCCGTATTGAACCCGCGTGGTTACTACAGCCCAAGCCCTCACGTTGTGAGAGGAGGCCTATGCCCAGCAGTGAAACTATAGATCATAGCTTTAAGTTTAAGTTGTACATATTTACTATTTAGTAATAATTTTATCCGAGCTAGTTGAGACGCATCACACAACTACTGTCATAAAATGTAGCGAATTTAATTATACGGTCATTATCATCATCATCATTATCATCATATCAGCCGGAAGACGTCCACTGCTGAACATAGGCCCCCCCAAAATATTTACAGACTAGCCAATGGGACGCGACGTGCACCAATCGGTTACACGCTGCCCTTACCAGACCATCCGTCCATCTAGCAGGGGGGCGTCCCATTGAACGCCTTCCAGTTCTGGTCCCAACGGCCGTCAGTTCTACGAGCTATGTGCACTGCCACTACAACTTGCTAATCCTTTGAGCTATGTCGGTGACTTCTTTCTGTTCTTCTCCTCATTTCTGATTCGATCTCGTGGAGATGTGCCATTCCTTACCACAAAGGTATAAGTCTGAAAAACAGCTCTAGCCGAAACTTTACCTATTTATCTACATAATTTGTGTAATTTCAGATGATATTATTTAAGGATAAACTGTTATTTTGATGTAGATAAATAAAGCTTTTTATTATTGTATAGGCTAAGTATTTATTTTCCATATAGCATTACTGATAGCAAACAGGCAGGGTGGTAATCGTAAAAATATTCACTAAAATAAACGTCACAGGGTATCATTCAGCTCCACTGACCCTCTAATTGCCTAAATTTGGATTTCCAAGTTTCGCTAACTCGTTCTTATTTTTTAACCTCGTTCCACGTGGTTGACTGTTCGTTTTCGACTCACGGTGCTCGAACTCGCCAAAAAGGGGGAAAAAAAAACCAATGGAACAGTCAAACACTATCGTGGTTCGTTGATCGTTTCAATTAGACCGCCCTTGTTCAGGAACGGACCGAGGAAAAGTGCTACTCTCTTAATTAATCTTTTTTATCAATTGCCAAATTAGATATGCAGGACGTATTTGTTTCGTATTTCTTTAGGTAAAGCGACAGTAATTGTTCTCGTATATTTTAATACGCATGTCCCATTTTTTGTATTTTCATTATGTACCGAAGCTTCCTATGACAACAATATACTTTTCAAGTCATTGTGATCACTATATGTTGTTAAAAAAATGTCTTTCGTTAAAATATCTTTTATTAATTGAAAAAATCACTTTATTTAACATGCAATACCATAAAAGAAAAGAAAATGCAAATTGTATTCTGCGAAAGTTCGTAATGGTTGGGAACGCACTAAAACTCCTTATACAAATTAAAATAATTTATAATTAAAATTACATAGACCTATTTTATATTATTATTGGAATAATAAGTGAATAATGTTTAAGGTAACGGTCCAAACCAAGACTTAAACCGTCTCTGTACGAGCAATGGGCGAGCCGGGCCAATTTCCTGCCGCAAAAAATATAACATGCGGTCCTGTGCCGACCAGTGGCAGCTCGAGTTGCCTCTTTGATTACACAGCATTGGGGCGAAATGGTACGAATGCACGGAAATGTATCAAAGTAAAAATAAACGATATGTCAACCCTACTAGGCGTTTTTTGAGGATCTCAAAGACAGAAAACTGATTAAAAGCTCGACAAGTTACTTTAGTGTAGTGGAATGGTGGCTGTATACATCATCCACAGCTTACTTCACCCACTGCTGGGTAAAGGCCTGTCGTAGTTAATGCCATCCACCACGATCGTGCGATCGTGACGTCATTTCTTGGTTACCATTCATCATGCTTTAGGGAATCACGGAATCGACTTCAGCCGATGTTTTACCACACTTGTCGCATTAAGCCCATTAACCGTCGACGCCGTCATTCGGACGTCATCGCCGGCGAGCAAGGTATGAGAGGTTAGGTACTTCTCATTCCCATGACTTTTGTGTTTTTCTTAACCAATGTTTTTTTCCAAACCAGATCTGATTATATTTTGTCGTAGTCGCAGAGATGATGTTAATGGCTTACGAAATTAGTTTTCTATGTCTCCGACCCTTTGGATTCCGAAACTCAATCTATAAGTCTGACTCGGGATCAAACTTGTCACGCTCCATAGAGAGATGCATCTCTCATTCTGTACACAGCCGTTTGTGTGAACATCTATGTCTCGTTAATTTTGATCAGATGGACAGACTGGTCCGTTAAGCGGGTCTTCAAACACTGAAAGCTATTATCAAATGCAACCTACAGGTGGTATTGGGCTTCGTTGCTAATACTTGTGAAATTGGCAGACGAAAATATATTTTTAAAATGTCTCAACAAAGCGACGCCCTACCTAATTTGCCAGCGAATAATTTTCAATAGGAGTAAAGATGGCAACTTCCGAAATCTTGAGATTGCTCATTTGTTCACAGCAAAGTTGCCCATTACCTGGGATCCTTAGTCGTTATCTACAATCCACGTTAAGATAGCAGAATGATCCAAGAGAAAACAATTTATTGTGCAATTGCTTCCTACCATCTTGCACCGTCTGCTGCTGTCAGTTTGAAAAGGCCGTCTACATTCTTATATTCTATTTTTACTATTTAAGACTCCGTTGAAGAACAAAAACGATAAGCCGCTTGTTGTTTTCTTTTAAATGTTTTTTATTTTTCGCCTGCCCATCTTTTATACATCTCATTAAAGTTGTTGTTGTTTTCTCATAAGATTACAGGCCATGTTATACAACGAATATTGCCAATTTCTTGCTCAATCTTTATTTAAGCCTCTTTTTATAGGAGAATCGTGCCCCAGAAAGACGCTCAATAACTTATTTTAACCTGTGCAAATTGTATTATACTCATTTCCATACTAAAGTACCGCAAAAGCGTTACATAGTAAAAAATAACAGAAACATTATATGACAGCCTAACAATAATTTGCATAACTTCTTCACTTTACTCCATTACATTTGGGGTAGACGCCTTTCACGTACGGTCGGGTTTTTAGCGAATCCACTTACGGAATTTACTTCCCCTCGTATATCGCGCCTTATAAGACTAATGGGACTTAGAGTATGTGACAAAAATGAACTATTTACATCGTAAAAGAACATTGAATCCAATTGTTAAGTTGTGGCCAATTTCTGCTGCCAAGATTTTGAATAGTAAGGATGCTGGTGACAATACATTCTCATGGAAGTTGTCAACTTATGTCTTAGGGTATCCGGCGCAGCGGCGGCATCCCTCAGATTTTTGCGATTTAAAATTCTAACTGGCACTGCTACCTTTATAGACAGGCGTGTCGCTTACCACCAAGCGCACGACTTGTTCGTGCCGTCACTCGGTATCATAAAAAAATACATATTTCTACCAACTTAATTTTTTTTTTATATTAAACTAACAGTTAACCACAATTTACGGGTTTATTTTGTTCCCTTACTTATGATAAGGGAACGATCGTAACTAACATTAACAAAATTTTTATGGGCAACATTTTTGGCGAGAAGACGTGGCGTGAAGAGTATATCCGGTCTGAACTACGTGGAGACGCGAGGTACTCAAGGTGTACACCTCGAGAACGTGATCCGCAATGCGGTCACTTACACCGAGCACGACAAGAGGAAGACCATTACCGCTATGAACGTCGTCTACGAGCTGAGTTTTGCGCGTCACATTTGTAGCTCATGTCCACAGAAATGTAACGGACGATTGTATGAGTAAAAATTCAAATTGTAGTGAGGTCGTTGGTGTAGTGATGCCGCGCGCCTCCAGATGTCACTTGTAAGTACGCGAACAGTACACAAATATGAAAAAAAAACAGCTGACGATTAATGGGGAATGTTTTTCTTTTCTTTGAAAGTTGAGCATTAATCTGACTTAGTTATGACCAAAATGTCAAATACGACAAGTTTCTTTACATTAATGTTCTACAATTTATAAAATTAATTGCTACTTTTAATCGAAAGCTAAAAAGCCAAAGACAGACGTATTCTTTTTCAAATCTGTTATTTTTGTTTGCTGAACAACGCTATTCTAAAAAACGATTTTTACAAAGGATTTCATTCCTTCAGGTTATAGAGTTCTTAACCACAGAACAGGTCGTTACTTGCATTTATAGAATAACAAAGAGGGTTTCTTTGAATCGTCGGATTTACCATTATGGACGCATTGTAGAGGGGAAACATATGAAAACTTGTTCAGGCAATTTGGGCCGGGAGCAGTGGAACACATAATTCATATATTTTCCATTACTCACGCGTTGCAAAGTGAAGTTTTTGTTGTGATTTATTTCCGTGCGACATTCACGTCCATAAAATAATGTTGAGTATAAAGGGCTGGTTGAAACTTATTTCTTAGTAGAATTGAAACTAATAGAACTTGTAAAACAACATGCATTTATACCTTGGAGGCAAGAGCACAGGACAATAACACAGTAGAAGTGGTTACTTAGCGTCAGACGCGAGCTAACATTAGGTATCGATAGACCTACTTGAGTTCAATCCGCCGTTTTCGCTTTGTATGGTATGATTGTGTCATTCTTTCGCGCTCTAATTATATATAAGTCTTATTATATAAGTCTAAGTTATATAAGTATATATATATATATATATATATATATATATATATATATATGTCTTATTTTAATAAATTTTCAATTTTCTGTTTATCGAACTGATTCAGATGTTAATCGTTCGTCGTAGTCCAGCTACTGGCCGCAAGATGGCAGTACGTTGAATAAAATTTCAATATAAAATCAAAACGTCGTAACTTGAAATAAAGGTACTGAACTTTCAACGATATAGCGACCAGGTAAAGTTAAAATTATATTAACAATACAGAAATTGTTACATCTTTTAAAAATTAGAAACTATGACCAATCATTGTCAAGATTTTGTAGTGTTTATTATCATTTGTTTGTGTACGTTTTGGCGACCGCGGTTCCGATAATAATCGAGGCGTAAGGCGCTTTCATTGTTTTTTTTTCTTTTTTTAGTTTATTAAGGCTTTGGCAAAGCCATCAGCCTAAACATGAAGTTTAATTATGTTTCTGTAAATATGGCCGCCACAAAGAGGATAGGCAATTTGAGGGGGCGTGTTTGGATTGACTCGGGATTTCTTAAAACGGGCCGATACGGGTATTTTAGTTCGTGATTCGCATAATTTCGCGTTTTAATCTTCGATTAAGGCACAATAGCACTATCCTATTCCACTTTAAACTAGATTTCACAAAATAATTGAAAGTCAAAATAAAAACGACACTTTTCCCTCCAAAAGGTCCAGAGCGAATCCTTTTTTTTTTCTTCCGTGGGCAAGACATGAAAGAAAGTATTTTTTGACAGACAAGAGTTTCTTTAAAGTTTCGCATATGGTTTCGCACAAACAGCCTAGTTTAAAATATAACAATTGAATACAAAAAGTATTTATTTATATAAATTTATAAATTATAATTACAATTAAATAACAAAACATATACTAGGTATTTAACAAATAATATACGGTACCAACTCGCTGACAACCATGCGAATTGGGCTCACCGCTGACGTTGGTAAATTTCATTGTTATTTTACAAACAAGTTTACTTGTTTAATTTCAAGTAGGCATTAAAATGAAATTGTTGATTATAAAAATAAATTAAAAATAACATAAATCATTCATGCATTAATATGCTTCTCTACCTGATAAATGAAGTCATAATATTATGGTTAATTTAAGAAGTGCAACTAACCGAAAGTAGTCGATTTATAAATGAAAGAGTTTGTCCAGAGAAGTACTGCCACCGTACCCATTTCTTTCAAAAAAATCTTTCGTCGCATCAATAACCTGGCCCTTCTTTAGGACGTCCCCAATTCGGTCGTGGTAAGTTCTACTTGGTTGACCCTTATCAACTTGCTCGCTCACTCTCGCCTCATACATTTTCTCTCATTCGTCCAATCTACAAGAATAATGCATTAACTTGTGTCTAATGAAGAAATCATCTTAGTGCCAGGTTTTCTGGTGTTTACCTGTAGTAGAAGGTTGTGCAGCCGACAAGAGCACACGGCGCCGTTCTTGGCGTTGCAGGGCGCGCCCAGCAGCGCGCACGCGCCGGCGCCGCCAGCCCCCACCATCGCGACCCACCATGCCTCCCCACCACTCACCACCGCAACACTACCACTACCAGATGCTTCACATTGTTTAATGTCATTTTCTGGTATTTTTTTCCTGATACACTGTTTAAAGTTTTAAACACACAGTATTTCATACTTGTCAGTTATTTTGCACTTTTATTAATTTAGAGTTATGTTCGTCCATTTTTATTCATCAGTTTAGGGTTCAAGCTTTTAACTATACCGATATGTATAAACTCAATGATAACAGTTGAGTTTGTTTCATAAATATTGCCAGTCTTTACGAAATAATTTTCAATAATTTAAATTGAATTGTTGGTTAAAGCGTTGCCGCGTTTTCATTGTTTTAATTTGAACTGAAATTTTAATGTTGCCATAAGAACCCTTTGGATTTAGATTAATTCAATGTTTTTTAAAAGTTATTGTAGAAGTCCTTACAAATGAGAAGCATCTTAGAGATGCACGATATTATGCTTTGAATCGATTTTTTGGATCGTAATGGATTATTTATGCCTCTAAATCGATCTACAGATCGGATCGTATGCCCCTGAATCGATTTCATAAAAATCGTTTCAAAATTAATTTCGATAAAAAAAGTCGGTTACGTCCAGTGAGAAAAGACGTTCAGATGGCACAAAAGCAGCGACAATCGCCAAATATTGTAGACTCGTTGTATCTAGGTGTTGCGAAACTGCTTTTCTTGCAGGCCAATATAAAATAGGGGTTCGACTGTTTTGATTAAATTATGAATACGATCTAGACAATTCGATTCGCCGTAATATTGAATCGATCTTAGATACCTAAAGCATCGCTTTGTGAAAATAGTCAGACAAATATATAAATTATTCATTCTACTAATGAATCCCTTATGTATCCCCAAATGGAACTACACGTTCGGGATATCAATTTCGGATTGAAAAGATCGAGGTGCGTATGCAATTTGCGGAAACAATAAAGAAACAGTAAGAAGCGAGGGGCGCGAGCGCAGCAACCAGGAAGCTGATAAATTGGCGAAAATCACCGATATTAATATTTCATCTAGACGCCCAGACTACTCGGATGACAAGTTGGTGTGGTGCCACTGACGGCGGTGAGACAGTCACAGAGTCTATACACGGTGCCCTAAGACAACTGCTTCTGTGGCCACACCGCCCCCTGCCCACTTATGTCAAATTATGTCATTTTACGAATATTTTTTTCAATAAATACAAACAAATTTTGATTTTTATTAGGAGTTCCTATTCATATGTCGTTACATTTGAATTATTATTGTAAATATTAATGTTATTGTATTATTAACTGACATATTGTGATTAATACAATTTTTATAACTTTTGTTTTACAATAACAATTATAATATAACGTGCAACATTTGCATGCCAATTCCTGATACAATGGGAGAAAACATAGTATAGCATATACGTAGTAATTATTACAGGAGTATCGTCCCTTAATCGCCGATATTGGAGCTCCACATTACAAGGCGGAGGCGTTTCCGAGCGGTCGTAAAGCAAGCCAATTACTCGTAGCCGTCCGTAGGGACCTCCACGAGGCCTGAATGAGGATACAACCAAGCCACTATTCGGATTTATTGTACACAATATTACTGAAAATATTAGAACAACACATCACCATATTACGGCTCCACGGAGTATCATCTTGGAAGAGTTGGTATGTTATTCTAAGTCAAGGTTTCATATCATTCTTGAAGGGAAAAAATATACTTAAGAGGTTAAAAACTGCAGAGATCCTATAGACGAAGAGTGCATAAGTAGACTTCAAATCACTCAGTCACGCATTGTTGTCATAATATAGCACGTTGCAACCAACATTGTCACTAAACTAAAAGGTCATCCTGAATTTGGAAGAAGTTAAAAATAGAATATAATCATTTATTTCATATTATCAATGTTACAATATTACAGTTAAAAATACAATGTCAAGGGATAATATGATCGTCTCATAGCGCAAACAATAATAATGATTATAAAATAGTATTAACTACTGCTTGTCTAGATTTAACTGCTGATTTCTGTGGCCGAACGGTTACCATACCGGACTGCCACGCAGAGGTCTTCGGGTTCGATTCCGGGAGAAATATTTGTATGGCCTACATTTATTTCTCTCGCGAGTTTGGGTGTAATTTGTGGTTGTCTATGTGTGTGTCCATGGCACCCGCGATACAGGGTTTTCCTAGTGCGGGGCTATGTTGAGTGTGTGCGTTATTATAAAAAAAAGATAGGCGTAGACTTGTTCGTCCCGTCACTTGATATTATAAAAAAAAATGCAACGAAGTCAAATAAAATAAAATTACAATTACTTTAAAAGAAACTCCTCGACGCTGTAGAATTCATTATCCAATAAAAGGAGTTTTAGTTGTTTTGAATTTGGAAATACGACATTTTTGTTTAGTAACGGTGTTGATTTCGATCGAACCTCTCGCTCGTACGTATGCTTTGTTAATTACTCCTTCTCATAATTTTAAGCCAACTCTCTCATAACTCGAATTCAATCAGATTGACCTGCCGTATAAATTGAAGCTAAACGGTTCATTTTTCATATAGGAATGAAAGAGATAGTTGCTCACTAGGCAATAATTTTCTATAGCAAGTAATTCGGCGCAGTTTGGCCCGTTGCAAAAAACTAAACCAAAAAAAATTCGTAATTGAGCTTTATAAATTAGTTTAGTCCTTAGTTTTATCCATAAACTCACGCCAAAACGCTCTTTTGTAACAAAATTCATAACAATATTTCTAGTCCAGCTAAAGTCAGACAGACAAAGTGACTACATTATTCACTACTTTTCTGTCTGTCTATTTGCCTGTCGAGGTGGAGAGAGGGTTGGGTGCTGCCAGTTTTGCAGCAACCCGTCTTATCTAACATTTGGAAATGAGAATAAATGCGTTCAAATACGAATAGGCATTTTTCACGTATCGGCCAGGTTGCACAGCTACTAACCTGTGTTATCGTTGTTCTCTAGCATCGAGTATATAACCACAAATAGAGACGAAATGTAATTTAATTTGTTTGAAAACTATTCTGCCGAATCATTACGTCGTCGTGATAATTGAGCTCCGATTGGCCAGCCCGTATTCGAAACAATTGACGGGTGTCGTCAATTGTTTCACTTAAAACGACCAGTTTAACTTGAGCTTTGCTATAATGGACGAAAATTGAAAAATTACATATTTAATATTTAATTACCTATGAAGTGTGATTCAATTTGTTTTGTAATTAGATGTTTTGCTGTTTTTTCCACACCACCGAATGGAACAGCTCCACATAGTTAGAAATATTATCTTTATTACAATAAATATAGAATTTTTTTTTGGGACTATATGGAGACTTACTTGATTTCAGCTTTCTAATTTGTAATTTCAGTGTAAACGAGAGTTCATATTTATAAGTGACGTATCACTGATGATTTACCAGGAATGTTAGGCCCTTATTTCGTCTTTATATCTGGTTATATACTCGATGATCAGAATTTATCCCAATGGGTGAACCGTTTTAGACAACAAAGTTTGTAAACTGGTTTCGGGCCTGAATATTTCAAGTAGTATCCCTAAATTAAATTAGTTACTCTGGTACTGTGAAGAGCATTCTGAACTGCCTTATATTATCTCAAACTAAATTTACTTAGAACAAGCAACAAGTTAATACATATATATGAGATTACATTAACAATCAAACATAAGATGTTATTTTTACAGTTACATGTGATGAAATACTTAAAAATAAATCATTTCGTTTTTCTACTCCTGTAATAGTGATCTGTCAATTATAATTTCATAAACCATATTAAAAAGGCGCTCTTTTCAGTTTCAATCAAAATTCTATTGTCTATGGGCCTCGTTACTGAACTGAAAAAATTCAAAGAAAGAACGTATTTTTTCTAATTAATTTATAATACCTATTAATTAAGAGTCTACTCAAACGCTCTACTCCCTCCTGATTGGTTAAATTGGCCTAAAGGTCATGTTGCCAACGGGCCATAAACTTTTGTAAAATAAAACAATGTGTAACATTTCATAATAAAAGAATAATCTCTAAAATTAGTAACAACCGAAAAGAAATAACCTTTAATATTTCTGAAACGTAAAACAAAATTCAATCCAAGCACAATTCGAACAAAGGTATAACCACGGTATCTAGAGAACATCGAGTATAGAACCAGAAATAGAGACAAAGGCTATCCATCCCTGGCAACC
>NW_020653850.1:938946-956335 GCF_003589595.1 Hyposmocoma kahamanoa
CCACCTGCGGGGTATTTTTGTGGGGATTTGTGTTACATGCCGTGAAGACACTGGATAAATTCATAAACTTATTTAAAAATTCACGTTGCGCGTGCGTTAAAGTTGAAATATAATTCAATTTCCAAGCCAACATAGCTAATTCTTCTTATTGTACGGATAGCAAACAATATAATGCATGTAATCGTAGTGAAAGAATTTGCCAATCGCGTAAACTAGCCGGTTGTTGCCCAGGGTGCGCCTGGCGTGTAGGAACGAGGATTCTTTTTTATGATACAAAATAATGGGAAAAATATGCCTGTTCATAATAGTTGCCACTCAATCCTTTAAAATCGCAAAGATCTGAGGGGTACTGCCACTGCGCCCGTCACTCTGAGACATAAGTTGACAGGTCCCATGTGCCTGTAATTTCACCGGCACCTTTACCCCTCAAAACCGGAACACATGCATTACTCCTTGGCGGCAGAAATAGGTAAGGTGGCAGTACTTCCCCGGATGAACCCTTTCACAAGGAGCTCTACCACTGCTAAAAATTCTCAACCGTTGATAAGTTACATACAGCAAATAAGAGAACGAAAATTTGGTTTGGAACAACATGGTATAAGAAGCGTGTAGAAGATACTTGTAGTGCAAAAACGTAAGAAAAATTATAATATTACTTTCATACATTAATTCAAGATGAAGAATATTAATGTTCGTAAAACTGATGATTTCAATCCAGAGCAAGGAATAAGTTCACAGTAAAAGTTAAAGACAACGTAAACTGTCTTTTTAGTTAGTTTCAAAGTCAACGTTTATTATTAACAAAGTAAGCCGTTGCTTACTTAGAAGCAAAGCTTCTTTGCCGTTGCAAAGAAGCTTTGCTTCTAAGTACACAATCATAACTTTGAACCAGCGCTGGTTTAAGAATTACATAACTTAACACTCCCCCGTAGTTGTGATTGTTTAAAAGATAACTTGAACATAGCTTTGAGTAACTTTCGTTGAGAATAAATTGTTAAATTGAAATTTACAAAAACCCCGCTTCGTAAGCTAACAACTCGTCGATTACAAATTAATATAATTAAATTTTTATTGAAATGATATTCAATTATTTTTTGTAAAATGACTCCACTAGTTTGTTATAATTATTAATACAAAGATCGAACACTCAGAAAAAATTCCTTCGATCCGGTCGGATTCGAACCGACGTCTTCTTGCATACCGTGCCAGACGCTATACCAACTAAGCCACGGAACGAACCACCGGACCTCACGAATTTTTCTATGTGCTTGCGTCGTGTCTTTGTATTTGGTTTTTCAACAACTTTTTAGTCGTAGCGCCATCTATGAGAAATCTCGTTAAAAAAAAATCGTCGAAAAACGAAACGTTTTATACCCGACTAAAACTCCTTTTATTGGATAATGAATTCTACATTGTCGATGAGTTTCTTTTGAAACAATTGTTATTTTGTTTTACTTGACTTACAAGCAGTAGTTATACTACTTTATTTTATATTTATTATTATTGTTCGCATCAGTGCAGTGACATGCTAATAAGAAATAAATGATTATATTCTAATGAGGCAATATACGGATACTTCTACTGTAAGTAGTTGAGTACTTGGGTATTCTGCAAATTGTCGAAGGTTGTAGTATCAGATATTTTTTTATGGCCAGGGGGCCTACTACAACCTCTCAAAACAGTATTACTTTAACCTTACATTGACTTTTCGTACCATAACGCGCTTAAAGTAAGCTTATTTGTAATATTAAAACTATGATGTTTTAATGGCAGCTTTGTGAGTATTCATTCACTGAATTCGTACCATGACGCGACTTTGACATTAAAGTAATATTGTTCTTATGTCAAATTTAGCAATCTTAAAATAGTTACACGGATGCAATGGAAACAATATTATTTTCAGTTTTATTGTCTTAATATTGATTTGTAATGATTAAAAGTTAAGTTGAACTTATTTATTTACATATATTTCTTCAATATATTGTTCATTTTTTATTTAATAGAACAAAGGAAACAATTTCCCGTAAAATAAAAATACGCGATGTTTATTTCGTAAAATTATAACAGCGCCATCTATATGCTCCTTGGCGAAACTAACAGTTGACGCTAGACTACGGTTCCGAATTCACAACGTAACTATCAAGACTCAGCTTGTTTTATTTATTTTTTTTCATGAAAATGCGTAATAATTGATAACAACGTAATGTTAATAGATTTCATTATTACATACTTTTCTTTTTTTGGCAGTTAAAATTCTCTGATTGTGAATAATATTAAGTACTTTAACATTATACTACGATAAAACGATTCGAAACATCAAAACAGAAAGAGATGGCATTATACAGTTCATACAGTGTCATTTCTTTCCTACTTTTAGTAAGGAATAGACAATATTGGGAAATCATTCATTCTTTCAGTCACTTTAGCAATAATACATTACTTGGTAGATAGGTTTGTCGTGGTACGAAAATGAATAATATTACATTAAGCTTTTTTTTTTTTTTTGAAATAAGATTGTTTTTGGAAAGGTTATGGTAGGCCCCCCCGGTGCGCGACTTCTTTGTCCAGTAACGTAGCATCATAAAAAAAGATAATTGCGTGTAGGTGGCTGTCTGGCACATTATTATTATATTCTTATTTCATATACCACTCACATTTTCAGTGATGGGTCCGAAACAAATTCAAAAACATGTACTTGGGTATTTTCAGAGGGTCTCAATATCAAGATTTCAACGCCGGTAACCGTAACACAGAATTCCAGGTTGAATGTATAGGTATTAAGATGGCAGCAGACGCAATCATAGCGACAGCATGTCAGTACTTCAAGCACCGGGTGGCTACGACATAAATTCAGGATTTATCCATAAATGCCTCCAAGCACTCACGAAGGTATGTACGGGATAACATGCTATCGGTAAAAGTACAGGCAGTAAACAAAGAAAAAGATACATCACTAAAAAGAACAAAAACGAAAAACATTTTTATTGTTTTAAGTCAAAAACAAAAAAAAATGCGGGTTTTTGTAATTACAGTTTTTAACGAGTTCATTGTTATTTTAAAAATATTTTCGTTTTGAGTTTCTTAATTATTTGTTACCTTTTTATGCTGATGCTTCTGTAGCCAATGCTCAATAAATAAATAAATAATGTTATAAGTTCTAAATAAAATGGCGGGGTTTTCTAATTACAGTTTTTACACGAATTAATTTTTATTTTAGGTATACATATTTCTTTTTGAGTTTCATTATTTGTTACCTTTTAAAGCTCACGGTTCTACAGCCAATGCTCAATAAATAAATAAATAATGTTATAAATTCTGAATAAAATGGCGGATTTGAAGCGATGTATGTACGTTTTCAAAACCGGCTCGGAAACTTTGCAACAAATCTACCTACATCCTCTATCTCATTCTAATCTACTGGAACGTTAACCGAGGGAGTAATTACCTAGTTCTAAACAGAGAGTTCATAATAGAGTTACAAGTTTACATATTGATGTGGGCGGACTGTTTAGAGACGGAGTAGAAAGGAGTTTAACTGGTAGGTTAAACAACAAAATTAGATTGAACTTATAAAAGAAAGTGAGTGTTCGGTTACGTAGAATCTTCCCCAGAGAAAATAATAATTATGTGGTTCGGGTAGTGTTAATTTACTTAAACGAGGAGGATTAGTTTGGGTTGCAGAGGTCAGTGCTACCTGAACTTTAGTCCGCCGTCGCCATTTTTTGTATTACGCGTGCAGATGCTATACAATACCAAAATAAAGCTTGGACTTGTCAGACCGCCGTAAAAGTCGAGGTCGTGTGTTCAAATCCTGGCAAGCACCTCTAGTTTTTCGGAATTTATGTGCGAAATTGAAGGAAAGTATCGTGAAGAAACCTGCGCACATCTGTAAAGTAATTTAATTATGGGTCTGAAGTCCCCAAAACGCAATAAGCCTGTCTGAGAACTACAAGCCTATGCTTTCAAATCGTGAGAGGGGGCCTGTGCCCAGCAGTGGGACCATATGTATATAGGCTATTATGTAAAACCGTCTACAGTCTCTGGAATTCCTAGTTTAGCTGTGCGTAGTGTGTTCTCACAATAGACATAGGTAAACATCAGTGGCAATGGCATTAACTATTCATTCAAGCCAAGCCGATGCAAAAATCATGATTGGTTTTAGGCCGTGTGGTGTGGTGTGCGCTTGTACTGCCGGCAGTACACTCAGCGGTAGGCACATAACGCGTAACTTCGAGCGAATGACGATGACAATAAATACCTATAATTGACTACGCTTAATAATGTAAGGAGTTCATGTGTCACGCAATGTTACTATTTCCTCTTTACTAACGGCTTAAAAATGAATTTTCTGTATAAAGGTACTAGGTTTGATAAAACAATGAAGACGAATAGCGCTATTATAGTTGAAAAGAGGGCACAATCCAGGGGGTACTATTCATACATAAAAAAATCAATCTCTTAAACTTCCTGGTGTGATTTATCACAAAATTCCAAAAATATGTATCCGCCCGATTTCGTATTAAACTTATCTGAGCGAGCATTTTATAAATTTTTATTAAAATGCTTGGGATTCTTAACATTCGTTCTAAACAATGTTTAATTGTCCTGATAAAAGATTGTAATGGAATATTTTGCCTGGAACGAAATTGATGAATCTAAATTAAATATTAACCTTACAATTTCATTCGATTCTCAACAATTTCATTTCAAAAATATCCAAGTAACAATATTATTTTCCAAGTTCTAATTGCCTTCAATTTATCATACGACGAAAGCTCATGACCGGAGTCTTAAAAAAAAACAATGAACAAAACCTGACTGGAATCACGCAACCGCGAACGATGAAGAAATAAAAGCGTTCCTTTTTCAAAATTCAAAATGAGAATGCATTCCGCATTGCAGCGGCCGACAAGAAATCACAACTGGGAACGTTAACTTCTAACAAATAAGTAAGTGAATAACAAACTTCGGAGACCGTTTTTCATCGAAGTCGTTATTTATTCCTTAAAAGTAATGAAGTTTCAAAAGCCCAATTTACTTAATTGTATTCAATTATCTACACAACCTGAAACATTATTTAGTTAATTGCAAGACAGTGAACGTATAAAAGCGGTTCGACGCCTCCTTTCACTGGTGTTTTAGAGCGGGTATTTAAATGATTTTCAAATAAATACGATTTTCTTTCATTAGCGCTAATTAAATAGAACGGTCAAAAGCTTAGCTATATTTCACGAGATGAGCCGTGGTATTAAAAGATTGCATTTTTTCCCAAAAACAAAATGTATACGATTCTCGCTCATTTAGAATAATTTCGAATTAATGAGAAATGAAATTCATATTTCGAATATTTTTCTTCGTTGTCTTTGAATTTGAATAGTATTTTTTTTTGTAATCGCTAAACAACTTAGGATATTAATATAAGTTAATTTGAAAACGCCATTAGAGATTCGCAATTACCTAAAATGAATATTCGCGAATAAAAATGAAACTGGCAAGTAGCATCGATTGTTCTTTACATCGAATTTTTTTGTAAAGTGGAAATATATATAATTACTTTCAAAATGATTATTTTCTGGTTAAGGGAGAGGTCACGTCTTTCCTTACTCTCGTCATTCAAAGACGGTTTAAAGTCCTATACGCCACGTGTCAATTTGTTCAGTTTCTATTTAAAGCCTTTCTAGTATTGATTTTTTGCAAATTGAACAACTTCAAAAGTGTCTTTGACGCATGATACAGTACTTTAATTTTGATAGCTTGAAACTTAAAAAACATTTTTTATAAATTTCATATTTTTCTCGCGCCTGGTGATAAGCGACACGCCTATAGATGACAGTTGCAGTGTTACTGAGAGATGTAAATCGCAAAGATCTGAGGGGCACTGCCACTGCGTCTGTCACCCTGTAACCAGCACCCTTACCCTTCCAAACCGGAACGTTGTAATGCTCACATTATTGCTTGGCGGCAGAAATAGGTAAGTTGGCTTCCCTCGACGATCTCTTTCAGGGAGTTCTACTGATACTACAGAGTACTTCATCGGTTTAAAGCCTTGACCGATTGTAATTCAATGAGACTTTAAATCAGGCTGCAGGTATAGTCGAATGCACCGGGTTGATTATAACGAGGCGATAGGCGTGTGTAATTGCATGGAAAAATTGTGCATCGACTCCACCCTCGTAGCCCCGAAGTTCAATCCAATTTGCGCGCGGACTTCACTTCTATAAAAGCATTGTAATAATCACGTTACATCTCGGGATTGCTTGTCTAATTTTAAAGGTTTAAAGGTTAATTAAGCGAATACAACTTTAATTTTATCGATTTATGAATAATTAGTACGTAATCGACAAATGTTTCGACATTGAAACTGATAAGTGGCGTGCTTTTGATCAAATCAAGACAATGTCAGGTATGAAGCTTCATTAGAATTATGCGTCTTTTAATATAGTCCTGTATTACACATTTGACATTGTTTCGGACGGATGTCGGATGAAGAACGAGAGGAGACGCCTGGTTCTCCACACCATAGGAATACATCTCAATGGGTAATATTGATGCAACAACTGTATACTCATTTCACAATACGGCAACAGCGAGACAAATAATTTTTAAGTTTAATGGAATATAATCATGTATTTCATATCCGTATCACAATATTACAACTTTTTTTTATGTAAAGTAAATGCGCAGATGAACCACTTGATGGCAGGTGGTCATCGTCGCCCATGGACATCTGCAATATCATATTGTCACGAAGCTTTGGCATGCCATGCATGGCCATGGTTGTGGTTTGTAGTGTAGTCTTGACAGCACTGGGGACGACTTGATGAAGATTTATATATCTTTCTCGCTGTATTAGGAACCATTTACGATAGCTTCGATATTTTGAACACAAAACTGTGTGTGATGTATGTGCACAAACATGTACATCCTTATAAAAGTTACGTAAGAAAATTTTGATAATTAATAAAATATAAATTTACCAGAAGCACGTCATGTCGGTTCGAGAATTTTGTAGGGAGTTGCTACGGAACGAAGCAAAGTAAGAATGACGAAGGAAAAGAATTTCAAAAATAAGTGGTCAGGAACCAGAACAGGGTGATAAAAAGGTGGGATGACGATTAAAAAGGTCTCATCGTCACAATATGAGCTGCCCATTCGTTGTCAGCCTCTGATAATCCTGTTGACACACTTTTTGAAGAACGCCATGTCACAGTGCAAAGGAAATACTTCAGGACGGATACCATTCCACATCTTGCAGGTTCGATTAAGAAATGAACGCGATGTCCGCGTGGTCTTACAATGCCAGGCTTGATGCTTGGACGTGGGGATGGTAGAAACATGACGGTGGCACCAGTTTAAAAAGTTCCTCAGAGCACTGCTCGTTATAAAAACGGTAGAACAAATACATAGAGTCAACGTCTCACCGTGGGCTAAGGACTCCAAAACCAATTTAAAACGTAATGGTAAAGGGACAATATGATTGTAGCTAATTTAAACAATAACAATGAATATAAAACAACAACACACAAATTTAAGTTTAAAAATACAGAATTTAAAACTTTAGTGTTGTTGTAGTGTTAGTATTTTGTTTATGTTTGCGGGTGTGATTGTGTGCAAATAAAAGCAGTCGATTTCTTAACAAAGGCTTGTATAAGGAGCTGCTTCCAAAATCTGCAATTTTTGACCGCGTTGTAGATCGTATTCAGGATCTCAAAAGTGGCTGCACGGTTCTACGATGAATGAACATGATTTAAGCAGGTTGATAGACGAAACTACTCGGCTCCCAAGAAAAGTCGACAAAAAGGTAAGGTGGAGTTAAAAGCTATCCTTGTACACGTTAAAGATATGTAGGTTGATAGCTACGTTGTTGGAAACCGAAACCGAGCTGGGCGGATTCCGCAAGTCATGCCACAAGAACTTCGAAGACCGTTTTTGTTATGTACTATCAGCGAATTTGAAGTTTTCCCAGTACCAGGACATTTTTGTCTGAAAGCGAAGATGCGTAGTTTTAGCACTAGTAGAGCTCCTTATGAAAGAGTTCGTCCAGGAAAATACTGCCTTACCTATTCCTGTCGCCAAGATATGGTATGTGAGCATTACTGCATTTCGATTTTGTAGGGTTAAGTGCCTCTAAGATCCTTGCGATTTAAAGCTCTGAGTGGCACTTGCAACTGTTATGAATAGGCGTGTTGCTTACCAACAAGAGCACGACTTGTTCGCCCCATCACTTGGTTTTATAAAAAAAAATCACGAAAGTATTAAAATTAATAAGATTATTGAAATTGATTTCATAAAAATTCTTTATAAGGTAACATTACCAACATAGTATGTTAAGAGCGGTGGTAGTTGGAGAATAGTATAAGAAGTCGTCGGTTCAAGTCCCTGTGGTTTCAAGTACCTTAATTTCTAAGCAACGTGTATTTGGAAATGTTTAGTAACAATATCTCTCGGCGACAGAAAACATACAGTTGAAAAATGGAAAAAGGTTCACAAATCTTGGAAAACGAGGATAGATCAACCCGTTACCCGGTAAAAGTTCTCCTAAAGAAAGGATGTTTGACTTCATATGATTTCCAAGAGTTTTCAAAGGCTAAAAAGTCGTTGAAAACCAAATACAAAGATCCGACCACAAGCACATAGAAAATTCGTGAGGTCCGCTGGTTCGTTTCGTGGCTTAGTTGGCACAGCGTCTGTCACGGTTGCTAGGAGACTTCAGTTCGAATCCGGCCGGATTGAAGGAATTGTATTAATAATTATAATGGTTTTATTGTTAAATAAATAAAGGTATTCTGTTTTTAAGGAAGTAAGCACAAGTAAGATGCTTAAATTCGTTTACTTAGTTTAGACATCGCGACTACATCATCAATTTCATGATAATCGCATAATGAATTAAGTTTCCTTCTTTTATTGTTTTTGAATAATTTTCTTTACTACTATCTAGATGAAGCTATAATGAAATAAAGTTATCTTTATTTTCACAACATGGAACAGAATTTCTGAATCGGTTTATGTATACATAATTTTTTCCCGCCTATATTGAAAGTCACGTGTGTTCGTGAAACGAGAGACGAGGGACATTTAGCTGAGCAGCATTTTCGAAGACTGTTCTGAAAAAATGTATGCCTAAATTCACTGTCCTAAACCAACAAAATCAGTAAATCTACTTTTAAAAGAGTCAAAACCGATCGCGATAAATGCTACATTATTTTTTGACCGCAATTTTTTAGAAACCGTCGAGATTACTTCAGAAGTCCCTCATTATTGGGCAATCATTTGAAGAACTTAGGCACAATCTGCACTGATAGCGGTCATCAGAAATCAAAGACGAACGATATACTTGCAACGAACAAAAGGTCTCCTATAAGAGGGGATTTATGCCTAAGTCCTTCATGCTGACCCACTACACATTGGTGACTTCACGTTTTTTTCCAGGGGTTGTGAACCTTTTTCAACATGTAGGTTTAAACACGATGCTTTCCTTCGCGTTGCTACACATCCACAAATGTTTAGACTTAGAAATCAAAGTTATAAATGCATTAACTTCACAAAGTTCAATGGTTTCCACATATATCTTCCTTGGCCAGCAGATTAAGCTCTGCTGCATACGCAGTCCGTAGAATACGTGAGCTTACCGATGTTGCCACTGCTAGACAAGTTTACCTTAGTTAGTTCCATAGTATAGTGTCCTACAAGATTATCATGGGGGTAAAGCGGCAGTTATACAAAGTAATGATTTGGCAGAATAGTATTCAAACAAATTAAATGACATTTCGTCTCTGTTTCTGGTTATACATACATTCGATTCTATTTCTGGTTATGTACTCCATGGATCAAACCTTCGACCGTTCAATTGAGAAGCCCCCGTTCTATCATTGGGCTACCATTGCTGTTTATTAACTAGCCACATTGAATATTTTTCTTTAATTCCGACAAATCAAACTTCATCAAAAATTACTTGGAGCCTCCCAACAGACACGTACAAATTGTGTTCTCAGTCAGTAGTCTGAAACACTCGGGGCAATAATCGGCGAGTGCCTTACGCCGATTGGTTTTCACAACGGCAAACATATGCCATACACAGTTCAGTATGGCGGGTAATTATGGAGTGATAAGAGTGGCTAAGTTCTGGGTTGCGATAATAGTGTATGCCATCGATATGGCAAGAAAAGTCTTTTTAAGAAATGATGGTATTTCCGAAATCGTAGTATTTCCATCGCGTACTTGTTGGTATTATATAAAAAAAAAATGGCAACACTGTGGTCATGGCATACACTAAAAAGACACTGAAACGTTGGTCTGTTCGAAAAAAAAAAAACAAATATTAATACGCAATATAGATTCGAAAACATAGATTCATTTGTCAGTGTTATTTTTTCTTAAATATTCTGAATTGTATTTTTGTTGTGTTGTTTCTGCTCAGATAATTGTGTGTTTAATTTTTAGTGTATTCTGGACCAATACTACTGGACGGACTACACCAGGATACCAGCGAAGGCCACATACACCTCTTTGCAGCTGTGCCATAAATTCTTTTAACATTTTGTTTTATTATTAATTTGCATTGTCTTTTTTATTGTATTGGAAGTTACACCCGCCGTTCTAGGTTCCACCCGCAAATAGACGTTATGAACGAGTCTTTATAATATAATCAATTGTTGTATCTAAGGACATGTTAAAGAAGAAATGCATAATCCTCTGATGACTTTTCAAGATACGCAGTTTATTCGTGATCTTCATTGAATCGATGGGGTCTTTCCCTTGATAGGTAGTAGAATCAATTTCCAAGTTTCCCTTCTTAATTAGAAACTTTCAAGCCACTAGTCATTGTGTAAAACACGTTCAGACGGTTTGTACGCCGCCCATGCGATTCTTTGAAGTTGTAATTTTGGATTCGTGAAGCATAAAAATAAAATTTTGTTGATAATGAATTTGACAAACTTGGTGGCCTAGCGGTTGGCTCTTAACAAACAACTGGGTTCTGGACAGGGAATTCCTCACCTTAGACTAAGCACTTCATAATTATTATTTATTAATACAGAAACAATATCACGTTCGAAAGAGTTCGTCCGAAAGTTCCTTACCTATTTTTGTCGCGAAGCAGTAATGTGCGCATTACTGCGTTTCGGTTTTGAAGGGTAAGGGTGCTGGTGAAATTACAGGCACATGGGACTTTTTAACTTAGGTGAGCTGTGAGTGGCATTGTAACTATGGACAGGCGTGATGCTTACCACCAGGCGCGATAATTGTTCGGTATCTTCAAAAATACTAATGTTGCCAAATTGAAATATATTAAAATATTAACACTGGTACTTTTCCATTTCTATAGCTGTGTGTAGAAAAAATCGAGGAAAAGCAAAACGAAACTTTGAATATCGCTCCACTCACGGTAGAATGGCATAAGTTGAATGACGTTAAATATTTTTTTTACTCCATTGGACAGATAAAGCTACAACACACGTATTCTGGAATTTGTGTTGTTTTGTTTTTCATTCTTTCCGTAAAGGAAAAGGCAAACTTCATACGTTTACCATACAGCCAAGTCTTGGTGAATTTACATGAATAGGCATACGCCAAATCTTCAGTTAATTATTTATTTTATAGGCATTAAGCCTCGTCTTCAGTGGGCCGTCATATTACAGTGGGGTCAAGTCATGGTATAAAGTTGAATTTCTGGGAAAAGTTACCTTTATCGTCAATATTCACCGAATTAATATTAACTGTCTCCGTGACCGAACGGTTACCATGCTGGTCTGCCACGCAATGTCCCGGGTTCGATTCCTGGGCCGGGAGAAATATTTGTATGGCCTACATTTATTTTTCTTGTAAGTTTGGGTGTAATTTGTGATTCATCCATTTTAGATTATCTCCTCTCTCCATGACCTAAAAGATTAATTTAGAATTTTTGAATGGGAGAAGCGGTTATTATTATAGGCAAAAAACAAAGCATTAACACAATCGTCTTTTTCATGCCAAAAAGCCTGCAAATATGCATCGTGTAACGTCACTATTACAATTTTCCCATTGAATTAATATAACCAGTAAATTTTGTCTTCAAACACATTATAAAATAAAACCGTAACAAAAAATAAGACGTGTCAAATTATTTTCACGGGAAAAAAAGTATAAGTGAAGTTGCTCTGTAAATGTTCAGATGTTTGTGGAAGAAAATATTATCTTTAGGTACGACGGAATACAACTTCGTAAATATTTATGGAAAAGGAAGTAAGCAACATGACAACGCAAAATATTCTAAAATCTTGAGCAATAAAGGGATCCGTTAAGCAAGAGTATTTGATTTATATCCGTGGAATAGAGGCGTAACACGGTTTGTTTTGTGATTTGCTGTAATTTAGAGAAGTGTAAGGGAGTCATTGCTCTTATCGACACTGGATCGCATTAAGCGGGTCAGAAAAAGATTTATATCCACGTAATAAGAGCGAAAAAGACGTGCGTTTCACGTGGGCGGTCCGGGTTAATCTTTGACCGTCTTGAAAAGTAGTAAAATAATGTTATACCTTTTTTCCAGGAGGGGTGTGAATTATATTGTTGTATCGCAAATTCAGTGAACATTGATTATACAATAGCTTAAAAACACTGCCAGCGTGATAGTAGTGAATAAGAAACACAAAATAACCTTATAAAGCCCCGGTTATGCCATCTCAAAGCAACAAAAGCCATACAACCCCTGTTTTAATGATTGACGGGGTGTAACCCAACCCTCTGGGGACGTCCATCCACTGTTAAGCCAATTAAGGCATGAACAATGCACAGGTGCCGTTAAATTGACTATAGTGAAACTAAATAAATGGTTTAACTCTTTGAACCTTCGACGCAACACAGAGGGTAATGCAAGTTTCAATAAATTACAAAGATTATACATACAACGGTCGTCTTAGTAGAAAATATTACGAAGGATCTTTATTTAGTACAAGCTCGGTAGTGTATAGGGGACTGATATGGGAGAGCTCTGTCCGATAGTTAATTGTCGTGGATTTGATGGAGTGAAAAACAAATAAAACTAAAAAGGTTGTAAACCCTAATGAGCCGTGACCAGGTTCATGGCAATAAAATAAGAAAACTTCAGGTTCAAAATTGATTATAAGTTAATGGTAAAGAGAAAAAAGAGGCTGTAACAAAAACAAAAGTATATAAAAACAGGTACAATAACTACAAAACACTCCCTAACTTAATTACATACGGATATGCTTCTGGATAAAGTAGACACTTCTCCAAAAGGGCCGAGTTATACTGAATTATAGCCCCCGTAGTATGGCAACGCATGTTAGTCGCGACGCGGGCGACAAAATTGGAATAAGCGCGCGCTAGTGGCTGTCTCAATCAGATCTAATTTAAAATTGGCACATGATTAACAGTAGTTATTACAAATCTAGTAGAGGAATCAAAATTAGACGCAATTGTAATTTAAACAGTACGCTGCCGCATTCGAGCAGGGAGTGAGGACGGAACGAAACAAAATCAGAATGGCGAGGCGAAAAGAAATTGTTAAAGACCGATTCAAAATTTAAAAACGAGTGGCCATGAACCGGAGAAAAGGCGATAAAAAGGTGGGATGACGATGTAAGGAAATCACATCGTCACAAAACTAAATTGGCAACGCTCTCTTGTACAGTCGACGCTTCTAAGGGCCCCTGCACACTGCATCCGATTCGCGTTCTTTCCGAAACCAAGACTATACAAATCTAGAAAAGTTAGACCCACTTCGGATGTCGCTTGTGTAGTAAGTCCGATTCTAATCCAAGAAAATACGAATATCGTTTGTACACCTACAGATAAAATGATCCCTGTGACATTTCGGACCGGCTTTTCTCGGATTCAAAACCGACACGAATCGAATGCAGTGTAAGTCTCGATCACAGCAAAAAATGACCACCTTGTCGATTTTCTACGGATAACAATGGAAGATACATTTCGGAGAGTATGTGCAACAACTTCAGTTCTAACATCCTTAAGTCATTGACTTACCATCCGTTCGAATGAAGCGTTTTGCTTCATCCTTCCAGTAGAGCTCCTTTAGAAAGAATTAGTCCAGGGAAGCACTGCCACCTTTCACTTCCGTCGTCAAGTGATAGTGTGAATATTAATAAGCTCCGATTTTGAACGGTAAGGGTGCTGGTGAAATTACGGGCACATTGGCAGTGTCCGCTAAATCATTGTGATTTCAAGTTTTGAGTAGCATTGTAATTGCAATCTTGACAGGCGTGTCTCTTTCGTCCCGTCACTTGACATCATAAAAAAAATCTGTAAGTGTGTGAATATTATAATATAGGTACATCATTGACTTACAATTATATGGACGTCGGGTCCGCGCTAAAAAGTGTCCGAACTTATAGGCCGTTAAAATCGTATACAGACCGTCATTCACGCTCTAGTCTTCGTTTGTTCGACTGACAGCGAAGCAAGCAAAATTAGACAGCACTGCGATGACATTACAATTTAAATTCAACGTTTTAGCTTTTTCATATTCCTCGACATGTCACTACGTTTAAATAGGTTGACTTGGGACATTTTTTTCGTGGTTTTTGTATTACACCCGTCGTCCATTTATTTGTAAGTCAATGGTATACATGAAAACAGTACTATAGTCACGGCGTTACGTGCAATTTAAGTTTCTGTTCCTTCTTTAAAACCCACCATTAACGTGCATATATTTCTTCAAATGAAAAATGTATCATGTTTACCACATTGTGGCTTAACGCGAACTCCACCAAATATGAACTCATCAATCAATATCAAATTCACGTCTCGAGATCGACGATTTTTATCTGCATAATTTTTCACGCCTATCAACTACGTTTTACAGATAAGTAAATAATCAAAAAAATATAGTTATGATAAAAATTTGTAGGAAAACTAGATTACGATAACAAAAGCTCCTTGTTGTTCAATTTCTTTGTTGACACGATATTAACTATTTCTTTATCCGTCTCTCCTTGCCTGTTTTTTTTATGTATCACGTAACGGGACGAATATATGTGGACCTGAAGTTAAGCGACATGCCTACCTATGACAGTTCCAGTGCCCCTCAGAACTTTAAATCGCAACGATCTAAAACATAAGTTCACAATGGGACTTGTGCCCCCTTCGAAACTGGAATGCAGCAATGCTCACTTTACTCTTTTGCGATACAAATAGGTATGGTGATAGTACTTTTAATTCTTTCACAAGGTGCTCTGCTGCTTCTAAAACTTTCTTTCCTTAGTCTTCCCTTCTATAATGATTATAAAGAAATGTCTAGTCGTATTAGATGCCCAAACATCTTTTCCTTGGGTTATATGGTCTTTAATAGTTAAGCCCTTAAGATCATAACCCCAAGGAAAAGTTAAAGAAATTCGGATGTTTTGTGTGTTGATCTAGAAGTTTTTAGATGAAAAATGAGTAGCCACAAAGAGGTCAAGGACCTGGCTATGAATCGTGAGGAGTGGAGAAAGCTACACCGACAAGAGCCTGGCTTTTAAATAGAATGATGATGATTGCTGTGTACAGCTCGGGGATTGGCAAGATCATACTGGTAGGTTCTTTTGTTTAGCTCACTGTAAGCAAAATGGTATTAATGGTAGTAATGTAGGTTATTTTATGTTTAAAATAATTATTATTATTAATTTAACTAGGTTTTATCTAAAAAAATCGACGTAGTCACTTTTCGAATACGAGTTTTGATCCAATGTGTGAATCTAAAGTGTGAATAAAATTCGTTAATATCTAAGCCAGGATTTCTTAACCATTTTTTAGTCATGGACCCATCTCAAAATTTCAAAGAGCACAGGGACCCTTTCTGAAAATATGAAAAAGAAAGGCTCCCGAGGTAGCATTGACGCGCGTATCGTTCGCTGCAATAATAAATGGCTGTCAAAGCGCGCGAAATTTCGAAATTGTCACGCGCACGGTACCTACCCACAACATATTCTATACCAATTTTTATATTAATGCATTATGGTTCGATAGGCTCGCCATGGACCCTTGGCTAGACTTATTAGAGGGCCATGGACCTCAGGTGAAGGACACTGATGATCTAAGCGTATTTTCAACTTGAATTCTTCTCCCGAGTCTTCTGGTGGACAAAGTTTTACGTGACTAGGTTACTTGTTGCGAACCAGGTTGATTTAATAAAGAAACCTCAAACTGGATTTAACTATAATTAAAGAACGCCATGTCAAATCTTTCTTATTTTTTTTGTCATTGAGTTGACTTTTTATTCACTGGAAAAGTAGTATAATACCTACGTAATAACTTTTGATGTCGGTGTCAGACAATGTAACAACAGATGTCAAAATATTGCAAAACCGTAAAAAGTTAACGAAGAATTTGAACTGGAAGTTGATAAAAATTTCAAAGCAATCTCACCAAGACTCTCGAACAGTTAAAATATGCACGGCATTAGACATGAGCTAATATTCATAAGCTGCTGAATATCTTGAATTTTCACCATTCCATCTGGAGCAAACAACTCGTTAGATATGATGATAGCATATATATAAACCAATAAAAATACCAGTAACCCATTATTCGTTCCACTACCGGGCACGGGTCCAATTTAAGGAGAGTCACTGGTGAAGAAGCGGAAAACACTGTTTTGTTAGATCAAATGGTTTAGGTATTTACAATTAAATAATGGTCTTACAAAATACTATACGATACACATAAGGAAATTGTCTAAAAAATGTGCTAATTTGTTACACGATAATTGTATCGATATAATTACACGATAGTATGTTCGTACTTTATCAGAACACATATCCATCACAAATCCTGAACAGGCTAAAATTTTTATTCTAAAACGAATTATTTAAGATTTAAGAATAAAACTTTGCACATAATTCTTATATGGAGATATTCTCTTTAAATACTACAAAAGAGCCTTAACAATTTTGGTTTTTTACCGAAGCCGTTTAAGTTTTACTTATATTAAATTCACATTTATCCCAATATTTGCAAATTACCCAGCAGTTTATCGACACGCCGTGCCGTCCGCTGCCCTGTCAGTCGCCAACGGGTGCTTGTTCTCCGTCTGTTTTTATTTCATTCATATTTATAGTGCTTGCGGGACGCGAGAGGCATCCCCCCACGACTCAACTCGTGTTTTGTCTAATTTGGGAGCGTTCATAAGCTATTTAAGATTTACAATAACAAATAAAATTGAATTTAAAAAATGTCAATGTCTCCAAAAATTATGAATATTGCCTTAAAAACAAAAGTTACTTACATATTACGCGAGAAGGTCAAAAGTTACGAAAATTGTAATAAATGTTACTATCTCGCAAATTTGGTCATAGGTACATGCTTTCTCAGGGATTCGAATCACCGCATCTCAATTGAGAACTACTATCCTAACAGGGGTACTTCGTTACAAAATAATATAAATCGAATTATAGCA
>NW_020653850.1:966335-1020223 GCF_003589595.1 Hyposmocoma kahamanoa
ATCGTTTTCTCCTTTAATAATAGAACCATAAACGATTCCTGACTTCTTTTTTATTGTCTTACGCAAGCATTTCCTCTTCTAGTTATGTCGGTGTTTCTTTTGTTTTAAAATTACGTGTTGCTACCTTGATTGCACTATCTGAGGACGCCTTAAGGTCTGCCTCATTGCAAGTTTTTGTGCACGAAAGCACGCCAGCAAGTTCTGCATGGACGTTTGGAGCACTGCACTTATATGCATATAATCACATCTCACGTAACGATAAATTACGAGGCGGTCTAGGATGGAGCATATATGTCTATGCCTACATTGACTGAATGAAATATAAGTTCATTCTAATAAACAATGCATTTAAAAGAATAACCTACTACTTCATCACAGAACAAAAATAAGTAACAGAATAAGTAGCAATTTCTTCCAGACAGACAGTGACAGTTTTGCAGGAATAGGACAATCACACAGAAAAAAACCCTAGTTATGATGTCAGAGTCAAGACTGAGGTAAGTTTTTTTTGATACTAAATGAAGGGACAAACAAGTCGTGCACGGTAAGCAACACGCCTGTCCGCAGCAGTTGCAGTGCCACTGAGCTTTAAATCGCAAAGATCTGAGGGGCACTGCCATTGCGCCCAAGTGCCATGTGCTTGTAATTTCACCCGGACCCTTTCTTAGTAAAGCTCCCATTACTGCTTGGCGGCAGAAATAGGTAAGGTTTTTCGGTTAAGGTTAGGCGGTATTTCCTTGGACGAACTCTTGACAAGGAGCTCTAGTGAAAAAAAAAACCTGCAGTTTCGTGAGTACTGGTGGTCGCAATTTGGTGGCAGATATGTCAAAAACACAAGAGTGCGATCTCTAGTGTATTTCTTCTTAAATGTAACAGGACCGACAAAAACCGGTTTGTACAATACCTGCGGCCACTTGCTATAATGCGCCGGGTAAAATACCGAAAAACTGTCAGGGACCATTGTAAAATGGCTGTGGTTCGAAGTGGATTGTATCTTTATTAGCTCTAGTACGTTGTATAGATTTCACAATATGGCGAAGTTGGGAGTGGAAGACTTATGGAGTAATTATTCGGATGGGGAATGACGTTAATCAGTATTTATTTGATTATTACGATGTTTTACTACCATGACAGTCATATATTTAAATAATGACATTTTTACAATATAGGATATTATTACAATACTACATTATTGCAGAGGCCGGGAAGTAAATAAACTGCCTCCGTGGCCGAACGGTTACCATTGCCGGATTGCCACGCAGAGGTCCCAGGTTCGATTACCGGACCGGGCGAAATATTTGTATGGCCTACATTGATTTCTCTCGTGAGTTTGGGTGTAATTTGTGGTTGTCTGTGTCCATGGCACCCGCGACACAGAGTTTCCTTAGTGCGGGGCTATGTTGAGTGTGTGCGTTATTTAAATAATGACATTTTTACAATATAGGGTATTTTTACAATATATTGCAGAGGGCGGGAAGTAAGGGATTGCTCTCGTATTAATACGAGGCAAGCAATCGGCGTTCTCGCCGAGGCATGTACGGTGTTTTTCTCAAACAATACGAGGAAATAAATCATGGACTAAAGAGAGAAAGATATACAAAATAAAAAATAAATAAATATTAATTACTATTAAGAGTAAATATTTGACTTTGAGTAATATTGACTCTTGTTTTAAATTAGGCGGATTTTTGTTTTAAATAAAATTAGACAATCCATTTGTGTAGTTTCTTTATCGCTCTTCTTATTAAAACTAATTTTCCCAATGAAAGTACAAAAAAGCACGAAAAACACAGAATGGAATAAGAGAATACCAAAGCACTTCAGATTATTTAACCGCCTTTTTGTTTTGTTTTTTAAGAAGCGGTACAGATAAGTATTTTTAATTCACACATTTACGAACACAGGGCAGTTGGTTGTATGAGTTTTTCTTTTGTCTGTTTCCATAGTTCATTGTTTAGATAGGTTTAAAAGTTTAAAGCAACTTGCAGTATTGTATTTACATACTTACTTTGCAGGCCTTATGAGGCCTTGGTCGGCAGGCCGGGAAGAAGTCGCTCGGTCCATAAATGTCAAATTTCTCGCGTTCCTTTTTTATAAAGTAATGCAACTATATCCGAGCTTTTTTATGATGTTAAGTGTCGGGACCAACAAGTAAGTGTCACGCCATAACAGTTGCATGCCACTCAAAGAGCCACTGCGCCTGCCACTCTGAGACATAAGTTGAAAAATCTCATGTGTCATTTCACCAGCACCCTTCAAATCCGCAACGCAGTAATGTTCGCATTACTGCTTGGCGGCAGTAATAGATAAGACGGCACTAACCTGGATAAACTCTTTCACAAAGGGCTTTACTGCTATGATAATGTTTGAGAAATATAAATTTACCTATTTAAATTGTAAAAAAAAACAATTACCACAATGTAGATAGTTAGCAACTTGAAATACATTAGTACGAAACCATTAGCGATGTAAAACAGTATTCAGGAGTTTTAAATGAACGTAACGACGATAACTCCACCACATATTAACTTTTATTAAGGTTACACCGGAACTGTACAACAAGTTTAAATGCCTAACACCTGAATACTGTAGTAATTATATTGTATTTAGGAACTAATTGTTATTTATACAAACGATCCAATAGAACCTTATTTTATAAAACCGATGAATTCAACTTCGAACAAAGTCAGAGATTATAAAGAAACGTTCAAAAACACGCGAACAACAGTGGTCTTTAATAAGCAAAGGCTTAGCAAGCGGATGTAACCTGCGATTGCGTGCACGAAACTGCAAAGGTCAATCACTGCAACTGTCACGTGTTAGCGTATTGCTTTCCATCAGAAGCACTACTTGATAACTAGAAAAAAAAAGGAACAGTTTCCTATGTACACATGTATTATCGTTCACTTCCAAGCAGCTGAGATGGTAAACAAATGTAAGCTTACCGCTAGGAGCACGTCTTGTTGGTCCCGTCACTAGGCATTATAAAAAAACTGCGATACAGAACGTCGATAGAGCAGTTGCCCTAGACGGGCAAAAATAGAAACCATGTATTGCAACGCCACATTATAAAAAAAAAACACAAAAAGTAATATACATAAATAAATATAAAAATAATCCAAAAAACAGCATGGCAAACATTTAAGCAACAATTTTTAATATATAATTTATATGTCGTCATTGTGTGCAGCACAGCCGAGAACAGGTTTTCAATGGACCCTAGCCGAGTGCGTGAGTGACGGACGTGTGCGTCGCCAAGTGACATAAGATAAAGTTTTTTTTATAAAAAGTAAGTGCGCATTTTTTCTCCATCTCATTTGATGGAAAGTGACGATAAGGTCGACAATGAAAGCATGCACACCTAAATAATTCCTATACACTTTCGCCTTGAAAAGGTCCAAGTTATGATGTTCAGGGAACAAGTCTAGGCAGGGAATTCCACTCCCTAGTCCACGCCCTAGTCGTTCGCCACATAAATGTGGAAGTGTACCGTTTCGAGTGAATCATTAGAATATCGACAACATAGAGGTGGAAACCAGTTGGTACGTAGCAGAGCCATCCCAAAGGTGGTAGCAGTACTCCATACAGGACCGGACTTGTGCTTGGTACAGCTGAAGCAACTGTCCAGGTGTAAAGTAACACCTCACCCTGGAAAAGATGCCAAGCTTCCTTGCTGCATTTTGGCCATGGGTTCAATGTAGTAGAAGCTGCAGACTAATCAGAACAAACTAGTGGATTAATTTCACAAAAAGAAATTAATATCATGGTAGTCAAATATTATAATACAAATTATAATAAAAATACAATATTATAATAAAAACTGCCTCCGTGGCCGAACGGTTACCATGCCGGACTGCCACGCAGAGGTCCCAGGTTCGATTCCCGGGCCGGGAGAAATAGTTGTATGGCCTACAATTATTTCTCTCGTGAGTTTGGGTGTAATTTGTGGTTGTCTATATGTGTGTCCATGGCACCCGCGACACAGGGTTTCCCTAGTGCGGGGCTATGTTGAGTGTGTGCGTTATTTATTTATTTATTTAATTACAATAAATAACCCCTACAATGCATGCGACAGTTAACAAACCCATTTTTGAAGCAACTTCAAACAGGAAAGGTTGAGCAAATCAAACGTCCAGACGCCGACAATATTGATAAGGATATCGGATCAGATATAGAGGTACCGATTGCGCGATTGTGTCGCAATTTGAGACGATTCACACGATGGGAGAATATTCATTTGGATATGTATTACTTTTGTAAAATACATGCACTTTCGGCAACAATATTACCTCATCAAGTTTATGGAATATCAAGAGATTTTATTAACATGATATTCAATTATTTCTTGTGAAATTACTCCTCTAGTTTGTAATAATGTAATAATTACTAATACAAAGATCGAACGTAAAGAAAGAAAAACTTTCATAGATTTCTCACACGTCAAAGATCTGCAACAAGCACAAAGAAAAATTCGTAAAGTCTGCTGGTTCGTTCCGTAGCTCAGTTAGAGAGCGTTAACCATGGTGTGGTGAAATCGCTGGTTCGAGTTCAGACGGAACGAATGACTTTTTCTTTGTGTTCGATCTTTGTACTAATAATTCTAATTATCTGACGTTAAGCAACACAGAAACTGGCGATGGTACGCGTGTATTAAAAATATTAACTCTAGAGTGGTTTTGTTCGCGTGTTCGCGTTCGCGTGTTGATGAGACGAAAGATGTGACATTGACATTGTGACATTTTATTAACCGACTTCAAAAAAGGAGGAGGTTCTTAATTCGACTGTATGTGTTTTTTGTTACGCGTCAACGTCGTTTGTGAACCGATTTTGATGATTCCTTTTTTGTTGGAAAGAGGGTACCTCAGATGTGGTCCCATTTAAATTTGAAGAAAATGTTCCACCTCTAAGGATAGCAAACTAGGGAATTAATGACTTTTGAGGTCGGTTTTTTTAGTACTCTGTACTGAGATTATTTGGTTTGTGGTCAGTATAGTAGCAAATGGAAGGCGGTGATCTCTTCCTACCTCGATAGGAAGAAGGCTTCAAGTTATACACCTATGCCGGCTGTGTATTCTATTGCTTTCTCGTACGCATTAAAGATAATCGAATTCATGTGAATGAGCTGCATATAAATCAAAGATTGTCTGGAAGAGATCGTTCTTAGCTATAAGACCGCCGTTGCACACATTAGTCTTAACTTGTTTACGTATTGTTTTTGTTCTAGTGTGTGAGCAATAAATACAAATACAAAAAAATAAAAGTCTTACGTACATTTGGAAAATGTCTCTGGTGCCTTCCATTATATTATGCGAATGCGTGCGTATACAAGACGCGCTGCTAAGCTTATATGGAGTTACCAATTTTATTATAATATAATATTTTTATTATAATACGAAAATTCAGCAACTTTTGGTAACATCCTGTGTACTCAGACTACGGATTTTCAATCTGTATAATAACTTATATTTCACAAGTAAGCAAATAGCAGTCCCCTGAAAAGCAATAGAGAAAACTCGAAGAAAGAAAACGATTAAACTCGACAGGTCGCTCGTTATTTGTCGAGGCAATAAATACGTCCGGTCAGCAACTCATAAAGCTGTCTGCTAAATTTTCAGTTTTTTATAATGAACATAATTCAATAGAAATAAATGAGTTTTCAATAAAAACGTGTCCACCATGAAACCATTGGGAAATTTGGTGTGTTAATATTTATCCAGGACGTCAATTTAACAATACAGAACGAACTAACATAAAAACCATATAACATTTTTTTATAGTCCAGCACTAGGGAAACCCTGTATCGCGAGTGCGTTGGACAAACTCACGAGGGAAGTAAACGTTTTCACTTCAGTTTAACTTATTTCTTTACAGAAATCTCTTCAATATTAAAAAAAAAATTACCACGTAGATGATGTAATAGAGTGTGACGTAATTCACTATATCAACTATACATTACCTGGTTGACAGGTTGAATATGGTACGAGTATGAAAAGTATTTTAATAAGCTTACTGAAAGAAGATTGTTTTTGAAAGATTATAAAGGTCCGCAGATAATTAGTAGACACTCGGTTTCTAAATTTTGAATTTTAGAATTGAATACGATGTTCTTCAAGAATGGCACAGTCGGCCGGGGTCATGGATTCAGGTTCAAGAATCGGCGAAAGGTGTGAGCCGACGAATTGAAATGAAGAATAAACGCAACAAAAGGAAAATCCAAAACAAATCGACACAATGTACACAACAAAAGTAGCTAATGAATCTTTTGCGTTTCTTGGAGTCGCGTGTTGAACAGAAGTTGATAAAAATTCATAAACTATATGAAAGACTACAGACTAACGAGAATATTCCGCGACACGATAGACCACGCGGCACACAGCACGCAGTAATCATATGCAGAATGCATTATCCGATGAAATGGACTACGGACCCTTTCGAAATTGGTTTTGATAAAACGGAAGCTTTTTCTTGTATGAAAGCTCATTAAAATTAGATTAACGTACACGTTTTACGAACAGGACATAAACAAGTACATAGTTGTTGTGCAGTGCCATGGGCCTATAACTCAAGAGGAGTGCTAATCGAGATACAAGACAGCGTAGTCGGCTATTTAGTAACTGTAGGTACACCAGACGTCGCGACGAGTTTTCACACAACATCTCAAAAACAAAAATATGTCCAACATTCCAGGAGTAAGATTTCATCAGACGCCTGTTGATGTTGTTGACCACCACATTTATTTAGGATACAACATTACTTTGGACCTACTAAACCAAACGGCGGAAGTCGACAGGCGCATAGCACAAGCTTGGTCAGCTTTTGGGGCCAAGCAGCAATATTGTGCACAGAGGCTAAAGACTAAGGTCTTCAACCAGTGTGTCCTGCCAGTATTCACCTATGGCATGGAAACAGCGACTCTGACGGAGAAGTCCGCAGAGAACTTATGAATCGCACAGAGGGCAATGGAAAGAGCAACGTTAGGAATAACATTGCTTGATCTGAGCGGATTCGACGGATAAGTAAAGTCGGGGACGTTGTACGCAAAATTGAGACAATGAAATAGAAGTGGACAGGACACACAGCTAGGATGAATCCAGATCGGTGGACAAGGACGATCATGATGTGGCGATCATGGGCCAATACTAGCGGCAGTGGTCTTGCGCTACTTCGTTGGGTTGACGACATTAAAATTATCGCGTGCCGCAATTGGATGCATGTGGCACGGGGGCGAAGTAAATTGAGAGATATGGAGGAGGCCTATATCCGAAGACGGATGGAGCAGAGGCTGCTTGATGATGATGATGATTAAAGAGGAGTTAATTGATATCCACGGCCATTTACATAATATAACCTACTTCCAGGCTATTGACCAGCGTCGTCTAGATACAAGATGGAATTTTGACCTTTTTCAGAGCTACGATCTGCAAGCGTGGAGAGAAGATTCCCCTTGAGTTACTGGTCTACAGCATACACATTTAAAATTTCAGTTGATTGATTGTAGCATTGATTTATTTTCAGAAACTCTGGTCATTTTTCGGAAGTTGAGTCTTTCGTTTTGTGACGGCACCTATCGATTTCAGCGTGTGATTAACATAATAGGCACCGGAATTCTTTCAGTCACGTATCTCCTAGAATTCAGCAAGTTGAAAGTTTGGCTCGAACTAGCTTCAACTAAATTAACCGCATTCAGAGCAGCTGTTGGATGCTTTACTACTTGTAGCACAAATTTAGTGCATTTGCAGTGGGAAAAAACTTTTTATTCCGTACGCAAACGGGATAATAAAATATTTGATTTTATATTGCGACATGTGAAATTAGTGCACGCCACGCAACATACAAAAAAAATTAACGCATCTGCTTTTTCAAGTAACAAAAATATTAAGCAAAATATTATTGACTAAAGATCAAAATTATACTGAAGTCAGGCAGTGGAACGACAAACGGACGTCCATAAACCGTGGACGGTAAGTTTACTATTGAATTTATTATTAAAACAATACCCTAAAAGCATGCATAAACAGCCCGTGATTCACGAACCCCTGTAGGTCCTCTAAGATTGATGACAGAGCAGTTTCAGGACCGTAGGAGGGTCTGGTTCAATGTTAATGCATTCACTCAAGTGAAACTGATACGGCAAGCCTCAACGGCTAGATAATAAGCTTTTTTGATTCGCCATTCAAATGTTCAGCACACCCTGAACACGCTGCCATAATAAGATCCTTCTGATAGTCAAAATTTGAAATTGTTTTTTAGCACGTGAGTTTATTCTAAAGTTTCTACTTAATTAATATGTATTGCTATATAATAATGAATAAAAAGATCGAACATTTGGAAAAAATCTTTCGATCCTGCTGGATTCGAACCAACGTGGCAGACGCTATGCCAAGTAAGCCACGGAACGAACGACGATTACGAATTTTTCTTGTGCTTTTCGCAGATCATTGTTTTTGGTTTTTAACGACTTTTTGCCATAGTGCGATCTGTGAGAAATTTATTTCTTCACTCAGCCAGCCTTTACAGCCTGACAAGAGAAGTCGCTTTAATAAATAAGGACACCGCCAAATTTGTTTTGAAACTTGATCAGATTTAGAAGTGTCCAAAATTGCCTCAATCTGCGTATCTATAAACCTTATTTTTTTACATACGAAATTAAAGCTATTTGAAAAATGTATATATTATACTATACGTCTTCTATTTAATACAGTCTCGGTCTATTTAGTCTTATACCTATTGCGTACAGCGGTATTCTTGTAAAATTTCGTAGTAAGTTTATTTTTTTTTCCAACGTGAAAATGTTAAGGAATCGTGTTTTCACACCGTATAGTAATCAGTGTATATCTTCAATTTTACTATATATTTCTGGCAAAGTGATAGATTCAACCCTGTCACTGTACAACCAAAGCCATTTGAGGTAGTATAGAGTATATAAGAGTGTAATTATTTCCAAACTGGCGTAGCGATTTCGCTAATTTCCAGGCATTTATCTGGAGCACCCAGAGCCAATTTTAGGTTCTCGGGACTAACTTATAATCAAGTTATGGGCTTAATTTTGTACAGCGTTTAAACTGTAGTGAATCAATTAGGAAGTATTCTCGGTGTTTACTGAAAGTACAACAGAACTTACCATGAACACGTTCAACGGAAGTTACGCACGCGCAACGTTGAATGATTGATTCGGAAAGTTCTTTATTGGTTTACAAATTTCCATTGACGGATTATTTTGGCGTTGACATTATTAATTTATAATTTAAAGTGAGACTCCATTTTGACGTGTTTCGACTATACGGAAATCGGTTTTAGGACGTAAAAAATACGAATTCACTGTTTTTTTAATTAATAATGAAAACAGAATATACCGGTAGTGAATTATGAAGCCTGAAATACGATTGTAAACTTCGCTCCTTAAAAAAAATCACAGTCCCGCAATTATAATAATGACATTTCGTGGGCACAGTGCAATTACGCGTAACTAGCTTTTGATTATGAGTCTTCATTTCGGCATTTTAATGATCAATTCAAATCCGCGTAAATGTCGTGGCAAACAAATTAGCGTGATTTACGGGAATGTATTGTTATCAGTCCGTAGATAACATAAATTAATGCTTAATGTGCAAAAATGAAAGCGTAGCTATTGAAAGAACAAAGTAATAACATTAATTCCCTCTTCCGTGAAATGTGGTTCGGTGCAGATACGCGCTTTTTACCAATATTACATACGCGGATTTGCAATATCCCCGACGATCTGTTGATCTATAGTAATTTTGTGTATTTTAATTTTCGTGTTTCTGTATATAGTAATAGCATAATCGCAATCTAAGTCCTGAACACCTTACCCATTCGAATGTAGCGCTTTGCTTTGCCCTTCCGGATGCGTACGGCAATTGAATGAAATACACTGTCGGCATCTATATTTCCCGAGAGCTACAATTTAGAGGTATTGAAGGATAAGGCATTTACTAGATAAACATGTAGCATTGTCAGCAACACCGAAGCTTAACATCAGGTGATACTATGGCCAGACCTTAGAATAATAACGCATAGAATGATAGTTTCATATCGAACGAACTGTCACAAGTGAGGCAAAAATCAAATTCATGTAGGCTAGTTTTAGTAGTAGGTTAATTTTTGGTTTTAATGAATATTTATATAAAAACACAAGTTGAAATGCGTTACTTCCTTGTGGAATGTGATGTTAGTATCTATTTTATGTTTGTCTGACGTATTTTTACACTCATTTACCGCACATTTCGCGGTGCAAGTTGACCTTGAGCACTGACGGCCCGCCCGCTCGTGTAGGCCCTTTGGGAGCGCTTCAATTTGCCTCACTTAGCGTGTGCGGACTAGGTTTCTATACGTTATTATTCTAAGGGCCAGGCGTAAATACTAATTTCTATTTTTATGAGTCATCATCATCATTTCAGACAAAAGACGTCCACCGCTGAACATAGACCTCCCTCCAAAGAATGCCACAACGACCTCTCCCGAATCGCTTGCAACCAGCTCATTCCCGCAGCCTTCACCAGATCATCAGTCCACCTTGTCGGTGGTCTGCCCACGCTGCGTCTTCTGCGTCTGCGAGAACTCTTGTTAGCAATGTGCCCTGCCCATTGCCACTTAAGTTCTGCAATACTTTGGGCTTTGTCGGCTACTTTGGTTCCCTCGTGAATATCTTCATTAGTGATTCAATCTCGCAACGAAACTCTAAACATAGCCCTTTCCATTGTCCTTAAAGTGACCTTGAGCTTTCTTATGAGGCCCATAAATCAGAAGCAAAGATCAACAGCAAGCACATAGAAAAATTCACAAGGTCTGCTATATCGTTCCGTGGCTCAGCTAGGAGAGCGGTTTCGCGAAAGTCTTTGGTTTGGGTCCAGCCGTATCAAAGGAGTTTTTCATTGTGTTTGTTCAATCTTTGTTTCAATGACAACGTAAATATTCCAAACAAGATGCGTTAACCAATTTTAAACACAATTACTACAAGTTTTCAATATCTTTCTATTTATTTTACTAAGTTGAAAAAAAACAAATCTACTGAATTTATTTCAGTGGTATTGCATTTAAATCTAACTGGATTATAACTATAGCTGAGTATGACCACGTGCAATTTCACAATCGGCCATTTCTAGAACTGTACATTTAAAGGACTGGTCATATGTAGAACTAGCCATTTTCAGAACTAGTCACACTGCGAATAGGCCCACATTTAGCTGTTAGCCATTTTCCGAAATGGCCATTTATATACCCGTCTTCCTTACAGGCGTGATAGTACGCCTGTTTCCCTGTGTGTTAGACAGAGACTGCGGACTCCAGCCGGTACGCCCAAGACATACCTATTTAGCTTTCTCCTTCCCATCAATTTGTTCTTATTTTTTAACCGACTTAAAAAAAGGAGGAGGTTCTCAACGTGACTGTATGTTTTTTTTCTGTATTAATCGCGTAGCATACGCGATAACTCCAGCATTTAGGAGCCGATTTTGATGATTCTTTTTTTTGTTGGAAAGAGGGTACCTCGGTAATGGTCTCATTTAAATTTGAAAATATTTCCACCTATAAGGGCGGCAAGCTAGGAAACTAGGGGATGAATCCGGTTTCGTGCACTTTCCGGTAACCGATTCCAATAACACTTGGCAAATAGATGTAACTTCACCAACTTTTGAGGCCGGTTTTTTCAGTATTCAGATACTGAGACAATTATCTTCTGCTCATTTCTAATAACATTCTCAATCTTGATTAAACATTTACGTTCAAGTCCAATTTTCCCACGTTTCCAAACCACATTCGCTCTCTATAAATTACTGTCGTTATTCTACCAACATCCATCCTTTACTTTTTGTTTCCTCATGAAAAATTACACCCAAATCCCATACCAAGATATTATTTTCTCTACGGTGACGATTTACGACAATATTGCGAAATGATTGTTTGCCTAATTTACGCCTTTACATAAAGTCTTAGTTACGTAGTTTTGAAATATTTATGTTATTGAATATCATCATTCTCAAGGTGGGATGGAGCTACCCTTCAGATATCCGACCTCTGACCTCTATGAAACCTGAGAGGTCCTTTCAGTACGGCAGCTGTTTGTCCTTCGAATAGCTTTTACTATGCACACTCAAATACCCTATGACTCTAATAAACTCAACACTATTAGACGTAAACATGCTGTCAGTCGTTCAGTTACAGTTTCCACTAGTTTTGCACTTCGTATTCTTATTATTCACTGTTTGTGCAGAGCGGAATGTAAGAAAGTTATTACTAACAAGCTGTTCACTCTCGGCTATGAGCCGAATGAAAAATTTTAATAACACACCCCCACACACACGTACACACGCGCGTACACACACACGCATACTCACTCACACACGTTCGTGCACACACAATCGCGCACGTACTCACACACGGGTGTTGGTGAAATCACAGACACATGGGACTTGCCAAGTTATGTCTCAGGGTGACGGGCGCAGTGGCAGTGGCACTGCCCCTCAGAAGTTCTAAGCGAGACTGCAACTGCTATGGACAGGCATTTCTTTCTATCTACATTTACCACCAGTAAATCTAGCACGACAGTGCGCGACTTGCGCGACATAAAGTGCGAGATACTGTTATTCTCGCATAAAGGTATAGGGCTTTAGAGCTTTTTATGTCGCTCTCGCGCAAGTCGCCCTCAGTTGCGCTAGCCCTACAGGCGCAATACTTGCTCGTCCCGTTACATGGTGTCATATAAATATATAAATATATAATATCAATATATTCATGATATTATATACATATATCTATCAATATGAGATATTTCTCTTTAAGTACTAAAGAGAACCTGCTCTTGTTTGGTTTTCAATTGTATAGGGTTTAAAGTGCATAATACATTGCGTGTGAAATTTTCTCCGTCTGTTCTTATTTATCTTAATTTGCAAGCGCGGATTGCGCGACGCGAGAGGCGACTCCCGACATCTCACTTCCTAAAATCTAGGCTCGCTTTGAAATACCTCGCCTTAAATCCAATACAGTTTTGAATTTAAAATAAAAAAAAAACAATAGACATTTCTACAATCATAAACACATCATAGCAAACCGTGGTAGCTTATTATGAGAGAGGTTTGATTTTCAATTTAGACATGTGAATATTTAAGCATCAACAACTCTCGCCGACGGTGAAACAAGATATCGTGATGAAGCCTGAACGTCGAAGAAGGTTCACAAACTTTGGAAAACGTGTCCCCAACGCAAATTGGGAGAAAAGTTTAAGGAGACTGATAATCGTGACTCAAATATATTATGCCCTTTTAAATAGAAAACCACCGTGAGACTCGGACATATTAACTAAAATAACATTTACAAAGTAACGTTGTCAGTGTAGTGTATGACTTTAATAAAAATGAAGCAAACGTGGGTAGTTTCTCGCGGAAGCCGCCTGCGCCTTGAGCCGTACTGAGTGATCGGACTACCAGGGCTTTGGCGCGCATTTTCCGTCGAGTCACCGCCGCGGAATCTCGTGATTAAGGACCACGAATTGGTTCGAAACATGTCGACTTAAATACGTGAGTTATCCGTTATTTTTGTTAATACTTTATGCCCTTAAAAATATACGGCCATAAAAATATGGAGCATATATTAAGATTATCATTTCCTAAGTTTGAAAACTACATTAAAAGTATTTTAATGTAGTTTTCATTTCAGTCTTCATGACTATTTAGAGTCATAATACAAAATTGAAGACTACGTGTTAGATAAAGATGTATGAAAGACGACATGGGTTTAGATTCTACGCTAGACTAGTTTACTTTAGTTACTTCCATAGTATAATGTCCTACCGGATTCTCATGTAGGGTAAAGCGGCAGATATTCAAACCATATTTGTATTGCAAAAACGAGCGATTCGTTCTGTGTACCGTCTAGGCTCTCGGGTATCTCTCAGAGAAAAGTTTAAGGAGACTGGTATCATGACTGTGGCATCACAGTACATGTACTCAAATATATTATATGCCCGTAAAAATATACATAATTTCAATAAGAAAGAAGATATCCATAATATTAACCTTAGCTAAGTCCAAACTCATGGTACCACGATTTCGTTTAACCAAGGTAAACAACTCTTTAATGGGGAACTGTATACGTTTTTACAATAAGATTCCGGAGCATATATTAAGTTTATCATTTCCTAAGTTTAAAAACTACATTAAAAATATTTTGATCGAAAAATCATATTACAAAATTGAAGACTACGTGTTAGATAAAGATGTATGGAAAGACGACATGGCTCCAGAATCCACACAAATTTGATTCAAAGTGTATTCCATAGCATTTAAGTTTATTTGAAAAGAGCAATCCCTAGAGTTTCTTGCTCGTTCTTCTCAGGGAGGTCAGCGTAGTGAACGAGCAGTAGCTTAAATGTGACGTTTTCAAGTGTAAATTTATTTTACCTATGGAATAAATAATCTTTGACTTTGACTTTGACACAAATTTGATTCAAAGTGTATTCCATAGATTTAAATTTATTTGAAAAGAGCAATCCCTTGCTTCTTCTTCTCAGGGAAATCAGCGTAGAGAACGAGCTGCTGTAGCTTAAAAGTGACGCTATCAAGTGGGAATTTGTTATACATATGGAATAAATGATAAACCCGCTCCTTACAGCCGTTTAATGAGTTGACGATGATGATTACATTGAAGTTTTTTCACTAAATAATTATCACCAATTACAGGTGATAGAGAGCTGTAACTGGCGATTATCTACAGGTTAATCACACTGAGGAGAAGGTCTTGAGAATAGTGCAGGAAAAGAGAAACTTATGGAAAACAATAATAAATTGCGTCTCAGTTTCTTATCTGTAATTGAATATCCAACAATAGTGACTGTGATTAATAAAATACAATATTTTAACACGGACATACGGAATACTGATTATAAACGGCGTACGTTGACTGATTGCAAATTACTTACATAAATCGTGGTACAACCAGCTTTGTTCTCATATGCAAATTAATTAGCTAGCGAAATATTGAAGATATTTAAACGTACACTTCCCCTTTTGATTGGTTAATCAGTGCGTTGTCTCGTTTGCGAGTGGAGGACGCAAAATAGTTGATATAGATTCCGTTGTATCTTCTTACGACCCAGTAAACTAGAATTGGGAACAGCGTATATTAAATTGTAGTAAATTAAATTAATTACGTGCTTCAGAATCGAGCAAGTATGCCCTCAGTTTTGCATTAAAAACTTATTTTTTTGGATGCTTTGTGGCCATGTAGAACACCACGATAAATTTGAATGCCATATTTTCTGGGCGTTTCGTGCTTATAAAAATGATATGTATTATGGGATGGGAATAATGTTTTTTTATTTATTTTTTTATACATGACTCCACCTGATGTTAAGTGGAAAGTGGAATTCAAACGTTAAGGTGTTGATACAATCACTGCCCCAGCCACCTCCACCCTGCATGCCTACAAGATGCCTCTTCAGGCCTCGTTTGAAGGACCCCATATCGCAAGGAGGGTATACATGCGCTGGAAGGGAGTTCCATTTCTCGAATGTGCGACAGAGAAATGTGCCACATATGTAAAAATGTCATTTAAAAAATGGCTGTGCTTTAAATCACAAAAATCCGAGCGGCACTGCGCCTTTCACCCTGGGATGTAAGTTAACTATTGCTATGGACAGGCGTAGTTCGTCTCGTCACTTTAATACAAATATAAAGTCAAACAATCATTTATGCCACAGGTAAAATGTTTACACTCTTGAAAACGTAATTTTTAAGCTACCGCTCGTTCACTACGCTGACCTCCCTGAGAAGAACGAGCAAAAAACTCTAGAGATTGCTCTTTTCAAATAAACTTAAATGCTACGGAGTACACTTTGAATCATAATTGTGTGGAATCTAGACTCATGTTGTCTTTCCATACATGTTTATCTAAATACTCTCCAATTTTGTAATATGACTTCTCAATTAAAATATTTTTAATGTAGTTTTTAAACTTAGGAAATGATAATCTTAATATATGCTCCGGAATCTTATTGTAAAAACGTATACAGTTCCCAGTAAAAGAATCGTTTAGTTAAACGAAATCGTGGTGCCACGAGTTTAGACTTAATTCTAGGGTTAATATTATGGATCTTTTTTCTTAATGAAATTATGTATATTTTAAATATAAAAAAAAATCTACGAACATGTTATGGATAAAGCTACAGCATAGAATTAGACAAGTATCTACCTACAAGGCTCCAAGTCTACTAATTTTTAAATCATCTAAGTTGTATGTCGATGGAGTCTCAAAGCAAGATTTAGTATATTTGAGTATAATTTTGTATATTTTAGTATATATTCTGCTAAAAGTTAGAGTAGTGGCTGGGCATTGAGCTACTATTCAACTGCTATTGCCGGTATTCTGCTCTTCAATGGCGAGTGAACGGCACGTCTCTGGTGTGTAGACCACACCTACAGTGTTATATATAATACTTAATTTGAAGATTAAATTGTTGATTAAACGAGATACATACATACATATACTTCACGCCTTTTTCCCATCGGGGCAGGCAGAGACAACAGTCTTCCACTTGCTACTATCCTGACACACATCTTCGCCTCATAAACTCATCAAGGTAAGTTCGCCTGATTCGGTCCATAACAACTTGTCCGCTCACACTCGCCTTATAAATCTGTTTCGTCAATCTTCTTTAATTCATTCTCTCTACACGTCCGAACCATCTAAGCATCCCCTTCTCCATCTTTGTCACTGTATCTTCTTCCACGTCGCAACGCTCTGTTATCCACTGTACCGTAATTTATCCATCTGAGTCATTAAACGAGATGTCAATGATGTTTATCATTTCGAACTCGATATCGAACAAATAATATCGAACTCTGGTTATAAGCCTTCTAACATTCAGTTTAAATGGCCGAAAGTATTGTATGTGACTAGATCAATAAGGCACAACTCCCAGAAACAAATAAAAGCAAAATAAATATCGACGAGTCTAAAACGGCTCTAATACTGTAAATTCTCGTTAACTCGCGACGCGATCGCGGTCGCTACGACTTTATTATACGACACGTCGCGTTGTCGTTGATGGAATCACATTTCCTACGACCAAATTGGAATAACAACGAGATTAAATGACGCAAATGGGAAACTAATTAGATTGATTCGATAAAATCGATGCGATAACCAACCAATCGGCAAGATACCGATTCATCTTAATGGAAAAGGGTTTTATTCTCTTACTAGTAGTAAAAAAATCTTCTTTTTAACGAATGCTTCTCAATTGGATCCCTATGACAGCATGTCCCTATGAATTTAATTTCTAAGTACATCTAGAACGTTCAATAGCAATACCTAAGAATCAACTAGATAAATATTTTAATTTTATTACCTTTTTTTATGATCGACGGGACGAACAAGTTGTGCGTCTGATGGTAAGAGACACACACGCCTATACTCATGGATAACTGTCATTAGTTGCAGTGTTGGCGGTAGAGCTTTAAATCACAAAGACTGCGATACATAAGTTGACAAGTCCCATGTGTGTGTAACTTATAAGGTAAGGATTCTGGTTCCTTACGTTTCAAAATCAAAACGCAGTGAGAGATTTCGTCCAGGGAAGTACAGCCAGCTTACCTACTTCTGCCGCCAAGAATTAATGTGTTCCGGTTTTGAACGGTCGGGGTGCTAGCGCAATTAAAAGCACTTGCGCCTTGTCAAATTTTTCAGGTTGACGGGCGCTGTGGCAATGCCCCTCAGATCTTCGCGATTTAAAGCTCTGAGTGGGAATGCAACTGCTATGGACAGGCGTGTCGCTTACCACCAGGCGTACGACTTGTTCGTCCCGTAATTTTTATCATAAAAACAACTAGTATCCAACTGATGACGATGAGTCAATTTGCGTTTTGTGATTATAAAATTTTATTCTTGTACTAGTAGTATATGGCTTTTTGGTCAATAGCATATATTATGTATATAGATCCAAAATATTAACACCATGTGTTATTCAAACACGAACAATTGGTTTGTTTGTAGTTAAGGCCAGTCACAGAGTGTGAGTAACACGGGCCTAGTCGCCTCTAGTCTCTAACAAGATTTTTAACACTTATGCAAATGACTTTATACAATTTAGATTAATTAAAAACATGGATTCTATTTTAGTTCAATTTTAAAACTTTTAATGCTGACAATTTTTATTTTTACAAAAATATAATGCTACTTAGGTAATAAAAACCATATACATGCAAATAAATATATAACACATAGTAAATAAAGAAAGAAGAACTATAATAAAAAAAAAACAAAGAAACATACATAGAAAACACATATATTCAAGGACCCCGAATAATAAATATCGGGGGGATGGAAGGAAAAAAAAAAGTCTTTAACAAGGTTTATAACGTTTAACATTGTTTTAGTCAATGTAAGATATGTTACTTTATGTTGACATAACAAATCATTACCTTTAGCAGAATATCTACCATGGGGGTGATCAAATACAGAAACGCATAAATCCCTATATCCATCCGTAACGAAAAGAGGATATGGGAATCACCACATTTATTTACGCAAAATCGATTTGAGTCGGTGAAAAAACCTTTATGGCCACGCAATGTGTGCGTTTTTCAGACCGGTACGAAATTATCAATATAATTATTTTATTTCAAGATTATCATGATAATTATGCAATAATTATCCATTCTGATTCATAGCTTCATAAATATATTCACAAAATAATGTGAAATACCATTAACATCTGCACACCTGCGTGCAGAATGAATACAATGTACCTACCTAATTTTACTCAAGGTCTGTATAAATACTGTATTCTGACAAATAAACGTATTCTGTTCTATTCATAAGAAAACTAAATAAACACGAAGAATAATTTATGAGAACCGATTTAAATTGTTACTTTTTTTAATTAAGATTTTTATCAGATGAATGAATATTTCTCAAATATAATAGTACAGTATAAATTACACAACACGTCAAATTATAAGGTCTTCCAAAATGTTTCGTCACTACTACTACTCATAGTAAGTAGGTCCGATGACATGCGGGTTTTTCTCTGCAAGTGCCATACGTCGAGGATGCCATACGCTTCTCAAATGGCCGGCAAGGTGGAGGGGGAAGTCAGAAATAATTACGGTAGTAAATGAAGAAAGACTATTTCATATATGTACAGTGAGTAGTGCGTCATTTGAGATTAACATTTGACGCGTTTTGCTACGGACACATGGTACGATATTATTGGCGTGAGCATTTTGCTGTAATCAACAACAAATATCAAAATAATTATTAAGGTATATGTACATTTATTAATGATAATTATCGATATTCAAACCCTTCGGAAAACAAGTCTTTTCCGTTCTTATTACCGGCGTAAAGCGGTTACCGCTTGAATAAATCCGGTGTCTCCCTAACTTCCTAATTTTTTTTTGTATAATAATATAAGTGCGCATTTGACCTACATCTTCACCTGGTGAAAACTGATGATGAGGTCGACGATGGAGCATGCATACGTAAATAATGCCTAGACCTAAAGTCAGGGAATTCCACTCCATAGCCGTTCGCGATATAAATGTGGAAGCATATATAAGGTAAGTCGATATCGGCGCAGCATACGCTGTAATGCAGGACACTTTCCGTTTAATACCTACTATTAAGTTGGGGAATAAATTTCTTAGCCGATCGAAGCCGCTATATATGAACCCTTCGCCGCTGATATTCATAACCAAACTATAGTAATAACCCCTCAAAATTATTGACCCCGTACCGTCATTCATATCTTCCACAAAACCCCCAATGCATAATGTTCAAAATAACATTTAGCTGCCACCCCTTTTGCGATGTGTCTCCACGGACACTTCTGGCTAATCTTGCATGTCCTACTCGGTAGCCCGCTGGCGTAAAAGGTGAAGTCGATATTATAATAAATTTTATTGTAACTTACAATGTTACGCCCGTTAAACTTAATTATTTCAAATGTAATGAGATAATTAAGATATAATAGTATTTATATCTTTTGTGATGTAGCTGGGATATATCTAAAACATCACACGTTCCACTGGTGGGCACGGGTCTCGGTAGAGGGTTTACATAGTACCATGGACCAATAACAGACAGCGTGGTCGGGTATCTAGTAACCGATTGGCACACCAGATGTCGCGACGAGTTACAAATAGCTATTTTTGTAACTAATTTGTTTTACATTGACAAGCTGCAGTTTATCAAAACTATTCTACTTTCTAGTGACACCAAACAAATCAACTAGATGGCGCTTATTGCACAGATTTTTATGGACAGTGTCGGATATACTTTTATTTTGTTTAGGATTAGCGCCATCTACCCATATTAGGAAGCGTTAATTTATAAATTACTTTGTAACACACTGCCATTTATTGACACGCATCTTTGTCAAAGTTCAGAGAATAATTTTAGCTCATGATCCATATTTGAATAATATTACAAGGAAACAAAACTGACTTTTTGTATTTCATATTAAAGAGAAATTAATTGATATCCGCGTTATTGCTCCACGACAGTACGCAATGCGAGGTGCTGACTGTACACGTTTTTCAAAAGTGATATCCATCCTTGACATGCAGTTTTCATTACGACGTTTCCATTGACCGTTAGCGAGTGTACAGTGTACTTAATTAACGAGTACATAATTATTGAATATTTTTATATAAAAAAGGAAAGTTTTACAAAAAGAATTAAATGTGGGTTACACCATTTTGCGCCGATAACCTCAAATAAGCGTAACTTGAAAACTTAAGTGTTTGGCGCTAGATATAAATGCTATGCGACTCGTGGAAACTGCGGTTTAATTCACAAAAAGTACAAATTTATGGGCAATAAGAAAAATATGTGACGTAAGTAATTAAAAAAGTTGTTTAGAAAAAGTAGAGCTGCAACAATAGTAACTAGTAACACAGAGTGAGTATTTTCACTTCCAAAAAGACTTTTTCGCATTTCAACTTAATGCGGTCCTTCCACTGAAAAGAACTCTAGGGACTACGCACTATTTCACCCTTCTATCTGAAAACTAAGCTATGCCCTATATTTCACCATTAACGCTTGCCAAAATGGCAACTAGGCAAGTCACAAAACTTACAAAATTGATTTTTATAATAAAATCACTGTATACATTTAAAAATAAAATCACAGTTATACTTGAAACCTTATCAAAAATCACGTCACACAGAGTATTCTTTTTTTTTAAAATTTTATTCACAGCGCACCGCACTCACACTGCCCGGATTGAAAAGAAGAAATAATTTATTCCGAATTAAATTTCGAAAGCGGCAGTGTGGGGTAGAATTTCCCGATTTCCCGGCGTGGGACTGCGGGACGTGGAGTCCGCACGGCGTTCCCGGCCGTCTGCCGCGACGTGCAATACACTGCGAGTTAAGCTGTTTTCACACTAACCGCTTATAACATGAGCAATTTCTCAAATTTTATTGAGTAGATTATCAAAGCTATGCTTCAGTACAGAATCATTAATTTATTTTAGTTAGAAAATTACTTTCCTTCATTAAGAATTATCTTTTATCGAAATATGAAATCAAAAACTGGGTAGTAACGGAACGCTAACGGGCGCCCGTCATTGCGAAAAACATCTTTGACGAGAAAGTCCGTGGTTTTCTTTGGGGTTATAATGAAAAGATGTTATAATAATTTATAACAGTCACTGGAGTCTCATTTGTAAGTCTACTTTGAAGACTTTTTTATAAAGGATTTAAAAAGCGACTGCAGCATTGAATTCGAAAATTGAGAGACAGAAACTGTCCGCACATTTAGCGGTTAATGACATTTACTTGGAGTGAGCTGTCTGCAGTGTGAGGCAACTGGAGGCAACTATGTATGCCCGTGTGAAATAGAGCATAATTGCTTTCTCGCCTTTGAGCGTTTACAGGCGAAACCTTTTAAAAACATTCTGTAACTCTTAAGTTTTTTTTTAAATTAAAGGCTTCATTATCAAAAAAATCGGAAGGTCTACAATGTACCTTTTTATTGAATTATGCGCACTCTATTATGTGTATAAAATGTTTATTGACGATAAAAATTTTCCGTCAAGTAGACTGTATTGCAACTTCAATAGCGAAGTGGCGTATTGTAAAAATATTAAAAAAAAAACTGCCAAAATAGATGAAAAAAACAAATAAATTACGTAGCATTAAACTTATGCACAACAAAATTGGAAATTGTAAAAATCGATATTAACTAATTTTATTTCAAGTGTTTTTTTTTCATTGTTTTAGACAACTTTTTCTATAATGTTACTTTACAGGCTGGTGAAATTAAACCTACATGGTTCTTGTCAACTTGTGTCTCAAGATGATGGGCGCAGTGGCAATGCCCATAAGATCTTTGCGATTTAAAGCTCTAAATGGCACTGCAACTGTTACCAGGCGTGCGACTTCTTCGTTCCGTCACTCGGAATTATGAAAAAAAAAAGGGTTCTTAGAAGTGCGTAGTGGGAATAAAAGGACATGAACGAAAAGTTATTTCAGGGTCTTGCACAGCAGCAATCGATAGGCTCTAGCTATCCGTGTATGTGTATACAAATTAATGTAGCTAAAGAGATAGTTAATATCGAGCAGGTAATAGTTGTAATGTTACCATGGACGCGCCCTAACCGCGGTCCGCGTCCACCGGGAATTCCGGTCGAACGAAATTAATCGACGGACGCACGTCTAACCACGTCCGAATTGTTTGAACGGCCAATTCGTGCGTTGTTTTGGACTACATTGTTCAAATCTTCACTAATTAACTGGACATAATTTGAATTTCACGTTTTCTATGTAATATTGTGATTTATATCCTTGGGGAGTTACAACTGTGACTGTCCCGGGGGAAAGAAGTCGAGACTCGGTACGGTCCCGAAATTAGAGGGACAATCGAGACTATTTCAAAAATAGGATTCCGTACATATAGAGGCGTTTAGGTAGTAAGATAATAGAAAATTTTAATCAAGTTCTTTATTAATTCAAAGTATTAAACAAAAAATAATCATTTATTTTTTTGTTTCATGTTTATAGCGAGTACGTAAGAAACAAAAGGCGTTTAATGTAGTTTCAGATAGAGAGGACCTGATATTATAACTACCATTCTTAAATCTTGTCAGATTATGCTAAGCTCCACTCTACAGTGTTGTCATTGTCATGTCAGGATTAATGGTTATTTGTTAGGCAAGGCTGCAAAGTTGTTGTTTGACGCAAGTGCTTGGATTGAAACCTGAACAAGCGAAGGATTCTAAGATTGATTTGATTCAAAAATAGAATCCTGAGGGTAGCGAGTGTTTCAAGACACGAGACGCAAAACAACTTTGTTGTCGAGCGGAACACACAACCTTTCACCTCTTTATAGCGAGGGAAATGGTAGGTGAAACAGTTGATCAATAACAAAATAATTTATTAAACAAAATTAGTTATCGTTGTCAATTTAATGTCAACAATAATAGGAATAAATATATACCAACGGATTTATACCTTTTTCATCGAAAGAACCATAGTCAAGTTCGAATTACAAAAACTTTTTTCACGCTAGCGTGAAAAAAAAGGCTTTTGCGCGCAGATTTCTAATGAGAAAGTAAATCTTTACGAGCTAATGAGATCAAAACATTATTGTTGGTTTACTAGATTTTTAAACACTTGTTTAATAAAGTGACTTAACCAGGACCTTAGAATAATATCAAACGAACTGTCACAAGTGAGGCAAAAATCAAATTCATGTAGGTTAGTTTTAGTAGTAGGTTAATTTTAGGTTTTAGTGAATATTTATATAAAAATACAAGTTGAAACGCGTTACTTCCGTGTGGAATGTGATGTTAGTATCTATTTTATGTTTGTCTGACGTATTTTTACACTCATTTACCGCACATTTCGTCATTTTTAACTAAAATTCTGGAGCTGTTCGCGGTGCAAGTTGACCTTGAGCACTGAAGGCCCGCCCGCTGGTGTAGGCCCATTGGGCGCGCTTCAATTTGCCTCACTTAGCGTGTGCGGACTAGGTTTCTTCTATGCGTTATTATTTTAAGACCAGGACGTCTTTCGACTGAAATGATGTTGATGAGAGATTCAAGTCCCCCAAAAGAGACGAGAGTATTCCTGAGACAGTCTCAAAAATGCCAAAAAACAGTCAAGATTTAAGTGTTCGTAATAAGAGCGAAAAAGATATGTTTCACGTCGACGCGACGGTCCAAGTAGAAGCAGAACGCGTAAAAATAAAGCTATTTTTCACTATGGTATTGCCTACCCCAAGTATTTATGTATGTACGTACGATGGTATTTATGTTTCTAAATATCCACATATATTTGCTGAAAATTAAACGCTTCAGTCATAAAAGTTGACTTCGGTCGCTTCGGTCGACAAATTCTTTTACAAAGTGCAGGCTTCGTATGACTGTGTATTACCATGCTATTACCTAATCAAAATTACCACCACCGTTCTAAAAACTGGTAGTGAATAGTGGTTCACAATTCTGTTACATTATACAGGGTGCAACAAAAAGATTAAAAACGAGCCGACCACAAGTCAGGCGATGATTGCAGTCACGATAAGAAAAAAACTTCAGCAAAAAAAAAAGTTGCCAGTTGTACACATTGTCACGAACGGTGGTAGCACAGTGGAGAACTATTGCTTCTCAATTGAGATATAGATGGTTTGAATCCCTTTGGGAGCCTGTAATTTGACTCTAAGTTACTTACATTTCGCACATGACAACTAACATAGTATTATCTCAAAATTGCTCTAAGTTTTGAAATTAAAATTAAATCGTCACATTGAAATTAAATTGTATACGAATGACGTACAAATATAGGGAATTTCGGAGATAAATTATTAATATAACACAATATATCTATGTTAGTTGTCAAATCGATTTACAAATCAAATTCATTTAAGGGGAAACGTCTACGCTTCTATAATAAGATGATTTCATTCATTTACGAGGTTTAAAACTATAGTAGAAAAAAAACTTTACACTAAAGGTTTATTATAAAGCTTCTGCGTACTTGGACGACAAAAATCCGTGGTAGTAACCCGTTTAGTCCTTAAAGATAGTCTCGATTTAAGATGTTTAAATTAAATATTGTAATGATGAATTTATTTTTAAATGAGCAATCTCTAAAGTTTCTTGCTCATTCTTCGTTGATTAAAAAATATACAATTTAGGTCCGACAAAATAGTTTCGTTTAACTATAGATAAGATGACGGTAGACGATTTTTTTTCATGTGTATTATTAGACATTCATATTTATTTTTGAACAAGATATTTCCCTCCAACGCAACCATATTATAAAAAAACCATAACCCAGTTTTAGAATACTGAAATTGTTTAATTATATTTCAGTTATGCATCGTTAGGGTAAGTTCCGATAAGTTGAACATGTTAACTAATTTTAACTGTTTTAAAAGGGAATTTTGTGCTCCTTCTTTTCCTATTTAAAACGGATATTTGCCGCGTTATAGTTAATGGAGGGCAGACGGGTTCTCGCAGCCTTTCCCGCCAAAACTTTAGAAAATAGTCTTCACTTGTAGTGACATCTACTGGCGTAATTTATAACCACGAAATAAAAATATGTACTTTCAAAACAAGTACGTCTGAATGCAACATAAGTTAACATTTTAGTATAATTTACACAATTTTAGTAATTGGCTAATTTAATAATTATAATTAAATGTGGCAGTTAAGATTGGACTGATATTGTTAGCACAATGTAATGAAGTTTCGAAAGGACAACTCCAATTACGAAGTTACAACCATTATGAGTATAAACAATAAGATTTAAATTATGAATTTAACTAAAGCACTTTCTTTGATTATTATATTAAGGGAATATTATTTGATTCTCAGAGACATAATTGATCTATTGTAAATGTGCACTTTTTAAATAAACGATATTTTTTTATGTTTGATATATGTTAACTGTTTCTTCTATATTAGTTGATCTACGGATAAATGAACTGTATTCAAGATAACACTACCATTATGTTTAAGCATACTAAATTAATATTTGATTGTTAAAAATAATGTTTGATCCTCTTTTATCATACAGGTCCAATCTTGGTTGCGCCCTTCATGCAGTTGGTTAGGTTATGACCTCTCGCTGCCGGCCATGGTCGTCGACTAATTGAGGAAGTGATGACGCAGAAGGAGGCCGCGGAGCGTAGTCGAGAGGACGATCTACTCTCGGCTCCGATCCGCAAGAGGAGAACGGAGCTTATCCTTCCGCTTCCGCCCCCGTAGGGGTCCTCAGGCGCCAGGATTGCCGACGGTAGTGGACCGCCAAGTGTTCCAGGCAGTCCACTGCGATTAGGAGAACAGGCTGAACTATTCCCACCCTGGACTCTAGGAGGGACCGTGTAAACGGACGGCACCGGTGGGCTCGCGGAAGAATGAGGAAGCGTTCCCGCCACAAGGTGCGTGGAGGAACAGGGTTGCAGGTTTTTAATGCACATTTGTCTTAGTTTTGAGGCTCAACATGAAACTATCAAAGTAATTTATAGAAATTAAACATTAGCTTAGAACAGATTAATATATACATTGATTTAATGCATTTTATATATCAGAGAAAAATCATTAATAAAATGACCCTTTACATTTTGATGCCTGTAGCTTTTGCAAATTTAAAATGATCATTTAAATACATGCCTTACATAAATAAAAATGTTATTATTTTAATATTTAAATAATTATGATAAAGTATGACGGTGATTTCAGTTGGCTGTGGACAGTGTTACTGCGGAACTTGTAACATATAAAGTACGTAAATAATTATTTGTTTGTCTTGTCGTTGGGAGTCCGATTGGACTTACTGAGTGTAAGCACCGAAGGGTGGAATGGTCACGTACCGCAACGCGCATAGAGTCACGTGTCAATCGACACAGAGGAGCATCAGACAGATCGATCGCCATACCAGACTTATCCTCCTTATCGAGTATTTAACCTGTATATTTCTTACAGTCTGTGAATTCTTTCATTCACAAGGTGTTATTAATGTAATATTCAAACACTTCGAATTAATTACTCATATTTCACAGGTATTAGTATCGGATTCCCATGAAAAATAGCTTAAAAAACTCGAAAAAAGAAAATGAGGGACTCGTGAAGTCATTAGTTATTTCTCGAGGTAATAAATGGGTACAACCAGCAACTCTTTAAAGCTTCCTGCTAAATTGCCAGATTTTAAATAAAATTTGAACGCTGTGTATTTTTTTTCAAGTACAGAGAGTTTTTGAACAAAAACGTGACCCACACCACATTGTTAGATAATTTTGAAAAATTTTCTCAGCGTAAGCGCTTTTCAATTTTTGTATTTTACTGTGTGCAATAAAGAATATTTGTATTGTATTGAATGTAACACTCGCCACATTGCATTTGAGGTTACATTTATTCTCAAGCAATTACGCGGAACAATCTTTCCCAATCACCAATTTGTTACAGCAACGTTGGACGAATAAAATTCTCTAGATATACAATATTCATGAAATACTTGAATTTTCCATGAATTTTTCATTGTTATTGAATTCGTTGACGCTGCCGTCAGTTTGTACTTTCAAGGAAAACCTTTTCATACGAGGCTCAATACTCAATTTTTCTATTTTAGAAAAAAGAATATTTATGAAATAATTACATGGTATTCAAGTGACGTTCTTGATAAACGTCTGGGTTAACCAGAAAAATGTAAAACAATTCTTGAATCAATGCATTTATCAAATTGTGAAATTAATAGTTTTAAGTGTAAGTAGCGTAAATTATTTGATAACTAGAGACGCCTGTGATGGTAGCGATCATGTAGCGATACATAAATATTTTAATGGTTTTTATTCGCCGTTTTGTGTTTCTTTTTGTAAACTTATTGCTTGTGAATAAAACAAAATAAAAAATAAATAAATATATGTTATTTATTTTTCCAGGAAGTCGCAATCCCGTTTTATGCAGGCTTTAAGTTGTGGCACAAGTTGTTTGATTCCCTCCTCATAAAACTCTCCCGCTATCATCTTTGTCCACTTACAGAATTCTTGTTTCATCTCCTCATCGTTTGAAAATTTGCCAAGTACAGCTTATGTTTCGACCAATTAGGAAGCAGTGTTTTAGGAGCGTCATATTTGATTGAAATTTTATATTGTTTTTAAATAGTTCTTTTTTGCCAAATGGTTATGCCTTTGTACCAGTAACATTTATAATTATTACGATGATGATTTTTATTTAGATCTTAATTGTATATTTATAAGGTTTAAGATTATAATAAATCTTAACGCAACGCGGTACTTAAGTTTACATATTTGAAAACTTACACTAAGGCATAGGAACACAGTGACATGTTCTGGGAGACTATGTCAGTTATCAAAAATACGACGTTCTTTTTTTGAAACTCATTGATCTCATCATTGACTTACAATTATATGGACGTCGGGTCCGCGCTAAAAAGTGTCCGAACTTACAGGGCGTTAAAATCGTATACAGAGCGTCATTCACGCTTTAGTCTTCGTTTGTTTGACTGACAACGAAGCAAGCAAAATTAGACAGTACTGCGATTGCATTACAATTTAAATTCAACGTTCAACTTTTTCATATTCCTTTACATGTCACTACGTTTAAATATGTTGACTTGGGACATTTTTTTCCTGGTTTGTGTATTAGACCCGTCGTCCATTTATTTGTAAGTCAATGGATCTCATCATGAAGTTTTTCAGTTCAGTAGCGAGTACCATAGACACCGAATAGAATTTTGGTTCTGAACTAAAAAGAGCGCCTTTGTAACATGGTTTATGAAATTAATTGACATATTAAAGCGCAGGAGTAGAAAAAAACATATAAAAGCAAAAATCTTCTACTGATAACACGGCGTAAAAGGTGATTAGTTACTTACGTATCCTTTTAATAGACAAACAAATATATCAAAGCCAGCATTACGATCGGTCAACTAACCGCACGACATTAAGTAGACGCGTAACAGACAGGTTGCCAATTACCCGATGACATTCCGGTGAACCCGAATAGTTAACAGTACTACCGAATACAATCAGTGACTGCTTAATTCATCTTACCTTTTAAGGTTTAGAAATAACCAAACGTTTTGTAATCATTCAAATTATTACATCATCAATACCACCATCGCTCTATCAATTTGTGCACTTCTGATGGACGCTGATGGCCTCCACTGAAATACGTCCACAAACGGTTTGATTCCAGTCAGTGTCGCTAGCAGCTTGAGGCGTTGGATTTCTGTGGCGTGTCGCTTCTAGCACAAATGCAGAAGGCGGTACTGCTCGATACGGCACGTATTGTACGCTGGTTCTTGAACCTGAGCCCCTGACCCCGACCGCCTCAGCTATTACCGGGGTATACCGCCTCTCCCATTTAAAAGTTACGCCTGTCTATAACAGCTGTAGTGCCACTCAGAGCTATAAGTCGCAAAAGTCTGCGCACTGCCATTGCGCCCGTCACCTATATCTCAGGGTCCCATGTGCCTGTAATTTCACCAGCACCCTTATCCTTCAAAACCGAAACACATTACTGCTTGACGGCAGAAATAGGTAAGGTGGCAGTACTTCCCTGGACGAACATTTTCACTCGGCGCACTGAAGGTACTAAAAGTTTTGACACAATTTAATGCTATAGCAATTCTCTTGGGACTTGTAGAGGCCGTTGTTTTATTTAAAAAAATACACGATTTTAGATTCGACAATAGCATCGTCTCCATTTTTATTGATTTAACAGACTTCAGACGTCGAAACCGCTAGATTGGTTTACTTCAGCTACTTTCACAGTCTAATGACATACGGCATTTTGCTTTGGGGTAATGCCGCCGATATCAATAGAATCTTTGTCCTGCAGAAACGTGCAGTTAGGGCAATTTACAATCAGGGCCCCAAAGTATCTTTGAGAGATAAGTTTAAGGAAATGAACATTCTTACACTAGCCTCACAGTACATTTATGAAAATGTAATTTATGTTAAAAGGAATAGTAATTTATTTATGAAAAATAGTGACAGACATAACATTAATACGAGGAATAGAAATTAACTAGCTTTTCTTGATAGTCGTCTTCACAAAGTCAAAAAATCATTTAAGGGGCAATGTATACGCTTCTATAACAAGATTCCGGTTGATATACAAAATTTGCCTTTCACGAGGTTTAAAACTATAGTGAAACAAAAACTTTATACTAAAGGTTATTATACAACTTCTGCGTACTTGGATGACAAAAATCCGTAGTAGTAACCCGTTTAGCTCATGGAGGTAGTCTCGATCTCTGATGTTGCAAATAAAAAAAAAATATTGTGAATGTTATTTACAAAGAGCAACCCCTAGAGTTTCTTGCTCGTTCTTCTCAGGGGAATCTGCCTTCCGAATGAGCGGTAGAGTTTAACCATTGTGACGATTTCAAGTGTAATAATGCTTACCTATGAAATAAAGATTATTTTGAATTTGAACATGGTACAGGATCGAGGGCATGTCAACTTTGATACCTAGATCGTTTGCACACTGCCGATTCGCATTCATTCCGAATCCGAGACTATAAAAATCTACAAAACTCGGACCCACTTAGGATGTCACTGATGCACTAAGTCCGAATCCGAGACAATACAAATATCGCTTTTACACCTAAAGATAATATGATTCCTGTGACATTTCGGAACGTCATTTCTCGGATTTGAAATTCAATTCTAAGCTTGAGATAAGTACGATCCAAATCGGTGAACTTTTCCTAATCTGGACCGTGTTTTTTTAGTAAACACGAACATATTTATTAATGTTACGTACTTCCAGTAAGGGCTTAACAAAGAATTACAGGTAATACAAATTTTAATAACTCTTAAAACTATTATACATGTAACTTGCTTTCTTCTAATTATAATTGTATACAATAATCATACGGTATATTACACGATAAAAAGAAAAATATAAATAAAATTTTGAGTTTTTTTTGTTAACCGGTAAAAACAACGGCCCACTGTTTGTAAACCTCTGTCGGCACGTCCGCAAATTATTGAAATTGAACCGTACAATATTAAGCAGTGTGTTCAAAGTTGAGTGAACCTACCTACAAGTATAATAAGAATACAGTCGAAAGTCAACTTTTCCCAAACAAAGTTTGTCCTCCGGGTAACGTTTACTTGTTATGCAACCTTTCACTGTTATTTACGTGCTTCATTTCGCAGCACGTGCCTATAACAGCCAAAGTACAAAAAAGCTAAAGAAATAAGTCTACATAAAAGACGAATCACATTATTCGTTAGATATGCTTTAATGTTAACTATCATGTTCACTGTAAGTGAAAGCTATGCTTCTGACTTCCTGTACATGCATCAGTCTTCACATACACATCCATTTATTCTTCGTCCTTATTGGTTTGGTCGTTTTAAGGGCACATATAATCTGCTTGAGATATCTACCTCGAGCTCGACTTTGGCGAAGCATATGTTGGAACAGAATTGCAGTTAATTAATGAAGCATTAAAGCTAAATGACGTTTAGGCAATGGACCTTAAGTCAATGATACAACATGTTATGATTACGCATAATCAACAAGCTACATGTAAACTCATCTATTTTGCCGTAGGTACTTCTTAAGCAGCTTCTAAGAGTAAGTACTACATCACCGGTTTATTTTCACTGTCAAAAGAAACCGCTATTGGAAGCTTCTTAGAGAAATATCCATGTACATCATACCGTTAATAAGGGTCTCATCACGGGTTCCCATCATGGTGCAATCCAGTTTCGCACAAACGATGGTTAACTTTTTAGTTTCAGTTTGTATGTATAAGCAAAGTGTGCAGTAGGTTTTTTTTTTAAATTGAGTATAATTGATGATTTTAAAGGTTCTTGGAATATATCTACTTCAGTACATATATCTACAACACGGCTATGCGACATGGTCAAATATCCGTTTGAAATAGCAAAACGACTGCAAGACTGCTATTCTCAGGACACTGTACATTTCGATCGTTGTTCTGCGCTGTAGATATCAGATCGACTGTTGTTCGATTTTATATTTTCGAATACATATGAAATTTTTTAATACACCTATAGATAGGTCTTAGTTTGAATAACGAGGTTATGCATTTATCATCTTTTCGCTGTATAATCACATCGGACGCCGTTCTTCGGATGTGTCGAAAAGATAGAACACAACATATTTTTTTTTTCTTATTTATCGAGGGACAAACAGTTACACACATATAAAAAATACATATTTTAAAATTAACTTATAAATAAACCTATAGTCCCCTAAATATACATTAAATAAAACAAAAAGTAGGTAAACAGACAATCTGATACACAATAAACAACACGGAAGAAATAAAAGTATGTATGTGGTCTATGATAAACAATTTCAAGTTATGAATAGATATAGCCACAGACATATAGACATAACACATACAACACAAAGAACTCGGAACAACGGAACAGAACAAACATATTCAGCAATATGCGTATTTCGTCTTCCGAACACTGCAAGAGTGCACACATAGAGGCAACTCGCTGCGCTCAGGACCGGTCGTGTCATTATGTAACGGAACACAAGTCGTAATTGAATTGAAAAACAATTATTAACAATGCATTGAGTGAGAAAAAAAAAAAGTTAAATAAAAAGAAGTATAGTCTTTGCAATCCATCAGTGAACCAGTTCAGCTATTTCCAATTTGTGTTAATAAATTTTTTTTTTTTTAAACAGTTAAAATTATGTAACTTGTTCGACTTCCTAACGATGCACGATGCATATGTGAAATATCATCAAACAACTTCAATAATCTGAAAACGGGGTTATGGTCTTATTTAAAAAAATATTTTGTCACAGCCGCGTTTTAGTTAGTCGGCAGTATAAAGATCGAACAAACTCAAAGAAAAATTCCTTCGATTTGGCTGGACCAGCGACATTTTTCGGAGTCAGGTGACCTTAGGAATTTCTCTATACACTCAAACCATTCATACAAAACTCACTCTCTATTGGGACGCGCTCAGCGGCGGCAACGTACCGTGTGCCGCGCCGGCGGCGGCGAGGCATATACATAGAATCAACTACCACTGTGAACAATAGAAATAGATGAAGTGCCGTGTAATATCCGAACAATATAGTGAATTATCGAAGGCATCACGAAGTTTCCTTCCGTGTTCAGATCTTTATTTTTAGTTTTAAGGCGAGTCACCGGACGAGAAGCGGAAAAAAACTGTTTTGCTAGATCAAACGGTTCAAGTATTTACTATTAAACAACGGTCTTACAAAAAATATACGATACACCTAAAGATATTGTCTAAAGAACGTGCTAATGTGTTGTTAGATATCCATAATATTAACCTTAGAGCTAAGTCCAAACTCATGGTACTATGATTTCGTTTAATCAAAGTAAACGACTCTTTTATGAGGAACTGTATACGTTTTTACAATAAGATTATCATTTCCGAAGTTTAAAAACTATATTAAAAATATTTAGTCAAAAGTCATATTACAAAATTGAAGACTACGTGTTAGATAAAGATATGTGGAAAGAGGATATGGCTCAAGAATCCACACAAATTTGATTCAAAGTGTATTCCATAGCATTTAAGTTTATTTGAAAAGAGCAATCCCTAAAGTTTGTTTTGTTTGAAATACCTTGACGTTTTCAAGTGTAAATTTATTTTACCTATGGTATAAATGATTCTTTGACTATACTAGTCTATACTTCATCCGATCATGTGACATCCTGAAAACAGACTAAAATAAAAGTTTAAAACGTATTATTGAAAAATAAAATATCTAACTTCGTACATAATTTTTATGTGGAGCTATTTCTCTTTAAATACTACAAAGAACCTGCTAAAATTTAGCTTTAACTGAAGTTCTATTAATGATTAAATTTACATTTATTCCAAAATTTGCAAATTGCCCAGCCCGCCGCGCACGACACGCCGCGCCGCCCGCTGCCCTGTCAGTAACCATCGGGTGATTGTCGACATTGGATCTGCGTCAAATTTTTTCCGCCTGTTCTTCACCTCACCTCCTAAAATCTAGACTCACGTTGAAATACCTCGTCTAAACGGCTTTTTTGCAAATGCGCAATCTGTGAGATTCATTATAGTTCCTACACATACGAAACAACGGATCATCTTAAGACACGTTGTATATTATTAATGGCCCATAAAAAGGTTTTTGAGCGCGCTATCTTCCCATCATAAGTCCAACACACTGGCATCCTACACTAAATTAGACAATTTATACACAAGGCAAAGCTGTGCGGAGATCGTCTACTAGTTATTTACAATAACGAAATGTCACAACTAAGTTTTGTTGTAAATAATTCATTTCGGCCAGAATTGTAACTTACGTCCATTAGGGTTGCTAGAGACGTAACTATGACGTAAATATTACTGATGTCGGGCCAAGATAATATAAATGGGTTAATTTCAGCTTCGCTAACAATTTGAGGCGGTTGGGTTTCAGTGGCGTGTCGCTTGTAGTAAAAATAAAAGCAGAAAGCGTTACTGCTCGACACACGATATTGCTCGCTGGTTCTTGAACCTGAGTCCTTAACATAAGCCGAATGCGTCACGAAGGAATACCCTTTCTCATCATCATTTAAAAATTCAAAATCTATCTTCCAGGTCATGAAAGAGACGAGAATCTAAAATACATACAATATACGGTACCTTCTTTTCCTGTTGAGTAGGCAGAGAACACACCCTTCCACTTGCTACGATCCTGCCACAACTTTCGCCTCATCAACACGCTCATTAGCACACGCTTTTGTTTTTAAATCTTTATTTAATTTAGGACTTTTGTTCCAGAAAACAAGTCAGTCTTATCATAAGCTTATTTTAATTTCTATACAATTTACATCATGAATAATTGTACAAATGTAATTACACCTTTAACATAATTTGATCCAAACTACGGACATTTTGTAAGCTGACATGCAAGTGGGTTAGTTTAAATAATAATTGAAAATTGGTCATGCGAAATAATTGTACTGTGTAAAAAAATCATTTAAACAAACGACTCGGTTACACAAATATTGCATTACTCTATAGTTGACCTTACATTAAGATGCGTGCAGACTGTCGGGGACGTACTTATACTGAAAAGGCTCAGTTGCTTACAATCCCGGTGTATATCCCTTAATACCGGCTCTCTATGAAGCTCCGGTTTACGACTAACTTACTTTTACACTCGATAGAAAGCCATTCACTTGCGAGTCGACACAGAAGGCTTTCTCTACAATCCGTTACGTATTCTTCTAAAAAAAGACGCACTCATAATTCAGACGACATTTGGTCAGGACTTAGGACAATATGTCTGTGAGTAAATAGCAAAAGTGGACCACTAATTCTCGCAATACAAGTATAGCTTAGCTTAGGAATTAGGTGGTTAATTTGTGGAAATTACTATTGTATGACCACTGCTAAAATATTATTAAGTCTGTACTGCGTCTAGCTTAATTATTATACCCTTTTAAAGGGATATTAACTAAAATCCTTTGTAAATTGTATATGAATGAAAGAAGATTGACGAAACAGATAGTTAAGAGCCGACCAATGCGATCTTATCAGAACCAATTTTAGGACGTCCTAAAGAAAGACCAGGTCAAGGGAATACTCTTAATTAAACGACCAGCGTGTATGATCGAGCGTGTTGTCATGGCGAGAGATGTATGTCAGGATCGTAGCAAGTGGAAGGTCGTCGTCTATACCTAGCCAATGGGAAAAGGGCATGAAATTTTTAGATAAATTTTGAAATGATGATGAGAGGAGATGCAATAAAAAGCGACCATGTGTCGAACATCGTAATTCGAATAAACTGGCAGTCTACACGCGGCTTAAATTGTTAGGACACACTACGACGAGTACGTGTAGTTATTGTCACGCCATAATGTTTAAATAAGTGAGATAATGTACACTGATTATAACATTTGCATGTTGGATCTCAATTGAACAGTAATGGTGTCACCATTCGATGAATGTTAGTGGGTCAACGTCACAAATGTATACAGCGAGGTTTGAGGTAAACATGGACTATTGAGGACTTTTTAAAAAAGGTCAAAGTAGCAGCAACAAAAGTGAAAATTTAGTAGCAGTAGAACTTCTGAAAGAGCTCGTCCAGGGAAGTACTGCTATCTTACCTATTTCGGCCGCCAAGCAGTAATGTGAACATTACTGCGTTCCGGTTTCGAAGGGTAAGAAGGGTGCCGGTGAAATTACAGGCACACGGGCCTTGTTAACTTATGTCTCAGGGTGTGTCCCTCAGATATTTTGTGATTTAAAACTCAGAGTGACACTGCAACTGTTAGGGACAGGCGTGACTCTTACCAACAGGCACACGACTTGTTCGTCCCGTCACTTGGTATTATAAAAAAAAATAAAATAGTGAACGAGGTAAGGTGGGAGACAAGGGTGATGTAGGTATGTAATATTGTAGTCGTGATTGTGGCATTGAATCATCATCGACACATTAGACGTCCATCTACTGGGCACGCGTATCTTCTAAAGTTAAGGTCGTGATTTAAGAGGCAATGTATACACTTTTATGAAAAAAAAAAATATACAAATGGTTAATATCTAATCTGCGTATGTATTGTGTAACTAACCCTAAGATTGAAAGCATTTTGTAATTTGCCAACAATCTATGTAAATAGTCAAAAAACAAGCGGCGTCTTTTGAAGTATCTTTTGGAAGGAGTGCACGCATCATTTTATTAATACAAAATGACCGGCGAATCGTCTGTGAACAACGATTTATTTATTGATATCTTTAGTGGAACTAAGGCCCGTTTAGTGGGACAAATCTATGGAATTGTATAAACCCAATGCCCATTACCTTCTGCTCTTCCGGCAGCAAAGCTGTTGGCGTCTTCTATGCCAATATAAAAGTGCAACAGAGCGTGGGTCCATCACAGACATGTTCTCAGCGCGATTGCTGTGTTCATACGGCGGCTATCCGTCTTTTAAACGCATGAAAATATATCGTATGAACACCCCGCTGTCTATCCGTTTATAATCGAATACGTTAAAAACGTGCAGGACAATGCCGTGTGAACCAAGGCTTACAGTCAAATAAGGAATACTTGAGCAAATTATAAGGCAATACATTAACATGATGATTACTTATTTGACAGTAATTGTTCCGAAATACATGATTACTATTATCATTGTGCTTTCTTTTGTCAGCATGTTGGCTACTTTAACCCACACTTACGGACCGAGATCAAGTAAATGCTGTATGGTGTGTATCTATGTGGAGGTTGTGTAATAAGAGCCTACTTTGTCTTCTTACATCTTCTTATTATTATTATAACAAAAGGTCATGGAAGCGATCCGTCCAGCTCTTTGAACTTCTATGACCTTTCGGAATAATGTTCGTAAATTATAAATGAGAACATATTTTATTTACAAAACGCAATCCTTACAGTTTCTTACGAATGAGTAATGTTTGAAACAAACGTATTTCAGATTAGAAATATCGACTTTTAGTCGCGCCAATCGCTATATGTCTGTACTGATCGAGTGGTGAACGCGAGCTAACTGATCGTGCGTTCGCGGTTCTTTGTTTTACAGATTATATCATTTGCGAACGACTTGACCGGCTTATAGAAGAAAGAACACCTATTAACCCAGCGTCATTGGGGTTGGGTCATAGATGACCCATAACATTTATAATTTAGAATATTTTTGAAGTACGTGCACGACGTTCTTGTTCTTTTGAAAGAAAGAAAAGAAAGAAAGAGAGAATACAGTTTATTACACAAGCACAAACACGCGCATAAACAAAACAACAGAGGAGCAATAATAATAATAAGTTTTATAGGACACTGGAGCGTCCTGATGTGGTCTTGACGGGTGAGCGTCCGGACAAAGCAGAAATGGTCGCCTTTTGGCGAAGGCTTTGGTCGCAGCCCGTCGATCACGAAGAGGGTCCATGGTTCGAAGCGGTCGAGGGAGCGTGTGCAACCATAGCGCCTATGAATCCTATCGGGCATATCTGAAGAAGATATAGCGGTAGCGGTCCGTAAGGCTCCGAACTGGAAAAGTCCGGGACAAAGTGCCCTTGAGAGTGGGACGCTCACAAACTTCTTAACTACTGGGGTCACTCATTTAGCTCCAAAGAGCGATGCTACCGTGGATCCATCACAATATCGCCCCATAACTTGTCTTTGTACAATATACAAGACTTGAACATCTGTCTTGAGCTCCAAAATAAGTCAGCACATTGTTGATAACAGTGTGATGTCTGAGGCTCAAAACGGATGTAGGGGCGGTAGCCGCGGTAATAAGGAGCTGCTCCTCAGCGCGCCGACGCGGTCGCTGGCCAACTTGTCAGACGCAACCGTCGGAATTTCTCCGCTGCCTGGATAGACTATAGGAAAGCGTTCGACACTTCCTTGGGCAATGCATGGGGTGTAGGAGAACGATCCTAGTCTGGACGGTCGGCGGATGACGAATGCGGATGACAGAATAGAAATAAGGCCAGGTATTTTCCAGGGCGATTGTCTGAGTCCATTGTGGTTTTGCCTGGCCCTGAATCCTCTGAGTACTCTATTAGAGAGGTCGAGCATAGGGTTTCAGTTTCGGAGAGGTGGGCCGCGAATGCCTTACGTTCTCTACATAGATGATCTCAAGCTTTACGATTCTTTCTGCAATCAATTCTGCAATCACTAACGATTTCAGTATTTCGGTTACGATGGAGCTTGGGATCGATAAGTGCGCGGTGGTCCATGTCGAGAGGGGACGTGTCATGCATTCTGATGGCATTAATGTTGTGCACCAATCACTTTCCGAGACTGAAACATACCGGTATCTGGGCATGTTACAGACCATCGGTGTGGAGGAAGAAGACGTGAAACAGGGTGTGTGGTTTTTTATGGGCGCCTGAAAAATGTACTAAACAGCTATTTGTCAGGCGTTAATAAGACCCGAGCTTGTAACTCCTGGGTCATGCCTGTTCTGATGTACACATTTGACGTGCTCAAATGGACTCAGACGGAATTAGATGCTCTGGATAGACGAGTCCGCACGACGATGACCTCTCACCGAATGCATCATCCGAGATCGTCAGTTATGAGATTGTATGTCCCGCGGAAGTGTGGAGGTAGAGGCCTAATAAGTGTTAAAAACATGCACAACCGCGAGATATGCAATCTCAGAAACTACTTTTTGACGATGACGGATGACGTAATTCGTGGGGAGTTTTGTCACATGTGGTAAAGGGCTAACTCCCTTATCGTTGGCCAAAGAGGAATGGCGAGACCCGGTGGTGCTTAGCACCTCTGACCGCGAGTCCTTATGGAAAGAGAAGGAGCTCCATGGGAGGCTCTTCAAGGTACTCCACGTTTCTGCGTTATTTGTAATAAATAATAAAAACTCTAGATGTGGGGAATTTGTGGGGAATGTGAACTTTGTTCTCCCCAAATTTGGGGAATTTTAACCGTGATTTTTGGGGATTTGAACAATTGGCATTGACAACGCTGCTCATAAGTAATATACACCTATAAAACGTAAGTTATTTTATATAGTGTCAACATGAATACATACATTTTGAGATTTGGTTATAACTATCTTGTAACATACAGTGTTTATAAAAACAAACACACACACTCACACATTCAAGTTGGTGTTATATAGATTTCTCATAAAATAAAAATATAAATATAATCTTTAACGCCAGAGGACTGTCTGAGATGTTGTGTGGCGTCTCTATTAACAGGATTCTGGTAGAATACTAGAGTCGCGGGAAACTGCTGCATTTATGCTGTTCCAGCGCCTTTTCGCTGCCATGACTTCCAAAACTATTAAGTTTAATTAGTTATATTTAAAGTTATATTTAAATTTAGTTATACTTAAAGTTGTATATTCCTTTTGTTATTAAAATTTATTATTTTGAAGAGTTCAAAATAGAAATTATAGTGTTAGTTTTACTTGATCTTAGTAAATAAGTTGCCATGAAAGTGAATTAAGGTTTTATGTAACGAAGAATGCCCCGACCCAATTTCACAAATTAGAAATGATTAACAATTTTGTTCTAATTTTGGTTATATTTCTGACAATTACTTAAAAGCAAGAAGCTCGCGGTCACGTGGACTAAAACAGGAACAGGGATTTCATATTATTCTGGTTTTCATCGAAGTAATGAATATTCCAATAAACACAAAACTTTTAAAGGTTACGGGGCACGCTTTAAGCACAGAAAGGGTGGAAACTTTAGTTAAGTAGTGAATATGAGAGAAGGCTGCGGTTGCAGGCAAAGGAAAAGTTGGAATTAACCAAAAAGTTACTGCCGATGGTTAATAATGGTTCAGTTTAAAAAGTTAAACACAGTTGAAAACTATCATGTCGTTCCTAACTTCTAACTAGAAGTCGAGAACGTGTTTGGCTTATTTAAACTAACTTTTGAGAAAAAGGATCTGTTTTTTTTATAGACAGACACTTGGCCATCTCAACCGACGCCCAACAACGATATATTTATTTTTATTTTAGAGGGTACAAACAGCTTGTTTCACAATATATTAAATAATTACAAGCAAAACTGTTCCCTGCTGATAATAACATAATATTCACAAAAGGGTCGAATAGTCCTTGTTTATGTGGTCTGCGAGTCCTGCTATGTACTTTCTGGGAAAACACAGATTCCGCTGGTACAATATTCCATTACTTTAGTAAAAAAAGTTTTGTAATTGTACGTAAGTATTAACCACTTTATATTACTCTCAACTCTGCTAATGAACCTTTGGTGTACAAAACGCAGTTAACAAGAATCATTCTGTTGCCTGCATCTTATTACCCCGTTCTAGGAAAATCCGGCAAATTAAGGTCAAAACAAGATCCGAGAAGAATTGGCCCGGATTGAAGTCTTGAATGATCACGTCTCCAAAGAAAACACCGTTGGAATCGCTAACGAACCTCCGCGATAGAAAAACCTTTCAAAATTACGGGTTAAGTCTGTATTTCAAGGCCTGCCGGCACTACAATCACTAATTTGGTTGTTAGTTTATGTGAGTTCTAGTGTCTTATGTACATGTATCGTATTACTGTGCCTTAGAGGTTAAGTAGGTTGATAAGTTGCTGGTTACTGGTTTAAAATTATTTTTCTTTGTATCGAAGCGCTGTGAGCGAAGCTTTCTTGGTATACACTCATTATCATATTTATCATAATAGCAGTGACTGCTTGTGAAAGACTTCGTTCAGGGAAGTAAGACCTTACCTATTTCTGCTGCAAAGCAATAATGTCAGTATTACTGTGTACCGGTTTTGAAGGGTAAGGGTGGTGGTGAAATTAGAGGCATATGGGACTTGTTAACTTATGTCTTAGGGTAACGGGAGCGTAGTGGCAGTACCCCTCAGATCTTTGCAATTTACAGCTCTGAGTGGCACTGCAACTGTTATGGACAGGCGTGTCGCTTACCACCAGGCGTACGATTTCTTCGTCCCGTCACTTGGTATTATTAAAAAGAAGTGCGTATTGCCTCAGGCATTCGAACCGTTGACCTCCACTTGAGAAGCGACCTTATTCATATTGGGGTGCCGTAACCACGGTGTTGTAACTAATGGCAAAATCCGATGTTGAATATAGCTAATTTTAGAGGACAGTCCTGCGAATACATCCCATTCAAACGAAGTTTCAACCAATTTTGGGTGTTAACTAATCAAAATCATTGACAATCAGAAGATCCGATCTATAAACTAATACCGAGGGTCGTGGTTTATCAGTTTGTAGTTAATAAGTTACACGAGATCAAAAACTCGTAAATTTTCATTTAATAGTGTTCAAATTTATAAGTTTTTTAAAATTAATTAGAGATAGGGGGATAGAGAAAATTTATTTGTAAGCATGGTAAATACATTTCACGTTATTCAAGATTACTTTTATAATTTAGCGCGCGCCGGCAATTGGCATAAAAGTATTAATTATAAAATAATACAACGTTCGCATTCATTCTTAATGTCATTTATTATAACATTGAATATATGTATAACCAGAAATAGAGATGAAATGTCATTTAATGTGTATGAAAACTATTTTGCCAAATCGTTACGGTGACAACTGCGCTCCGATTGGCCAGCCCGAATTCGAAACAATTGACGGGTGTCGTCAATTGTTTCATTTCATCGACCAGCTTTACTTGAGCTTAACTGCCAATTAAACTGCCACTACGCACGTCATCCAGAGACATAAGTTGACAAGTCCCATGTGCCTGTAATTTCACGAACACCCTTACCCTTCAAAACCGGAACGCAGTAATGCTCAGGTTATGCTTGGCGGCAGAGGACGAACTCATTCACAAGGAGCTCTACAGCTACTAGTACATACGTACGTAACGAGTTCCATTGTTGAGCACAGGCCTCCTCTCATAATTATATGCTATTTCAAATGGCTTCGGTTGATTCCGTATTATAGTGTGCCGCATATAGTAAAATCGAAGGTACCTATACACTGATTACCATATGGTGTGAAAACACGATTCCTAGACATTTTCACGATAGAAAAAAAAAACCACAAACTTACCTCCAAATTATACAAAAAAACCGTACGTATGACTTTTTAAACTACATGCAATTGCGAATATTTGGTCAATACCTCTTGCTGCAGGCGAAGGAAGATATTGCGACGAGACCGGCATTTCGAAGAAGGTTCACAAACTTTCAAATACGTGTGAATTCTCCAACGGAGTAGTCTAAACTGAAACCCTCAATGTGAGTCACCGGATGCGAAGCGGGAAAAACTGTTTTGGTAAATATAATGGTACAAGTATTTATTATTGAATAACGGTCTTATAAAAATATTCGATACACCTAAGGACATTATCTAAAGAATGTGTTAATTCGTTACACCTTAGGATGTACTTTTTCCGACCATATAAAATACCGAAAACAGCCTAAAGATAATTTAAGATTTAAGATTAAAATATCTAACTTTGGACATAATTTGTATATGGGGATATTTAGAGAACTTGCTAAATTTTGGTGTTCAACTGAAGCCTATAGTTGTTTTTTTCAAATTCACATTTATTCCAAAATTTGAAAATTGCCCAACCACACGCCGCGCCGCCCACTGTCCCGTCAGTCGCTATCGGGCGCTTGCCAACATCGGATCTGTGCCAAATTTTCTCCGCCTGTCCTTATTTTATTCATGTTAATTATAAGCGCAGATTGCGGGACGCAAGGGGCGGCCCCACATCTGACCTAAAATCTAGGCTAGCTTTCAAATGCCTCGCCTTTAAAGAAACCCAGATCCCAGCAGAGCTTTATGTTACAATACACGATTATCACAAATTACAGGTTACACAGTTATACGGTACTTACAGCTTTATCGTTTTTTTCATTGGATATATCGGAGTGGTTACGCACTCCATGGTTTTCCTGACAGGCAAGTTGCCTGGCAAGACAGCTGGCAGCTGACAGCTTTCATCTGTTTTAAGAGCTTGGGTAAAGTATTTGTGAAAGAACTGAACGGTGGCATGCGGTGGCTAAACTGAATTTATAGCCACCTCCGCGGGAGAAAGTGGCTCTATATCTTACGAGCCGCGAATATGATACATGACACAATTTGTATAAAAAAGTATGTGTTTTAGTAATTTACGGTATAACTTGGATATTCTTACGTGAACATAGAAATAAAAGCGATTCATTCGAGGCGCCCTCTCGCATCTGCGCAAGGCATTACTTATCTGACAGCGAGAGCGGACGATTAGAAAACGGATACTTGGTTATTTTCAAAACATCTATTACCATCGGACATCCAGACGTACGGCGGGTTATCATCCTTACTTGGTCGATATTCCCTTCAGATGCATCAAGCGCTTTTCGTCATCTTTTATTACGCGTACAGCCCAGGGATTGATTTCCCTGCTAGCGACTGTTTATTTAAGGTGTGACTGATTAGATCCCATCTTTGCGCCAGGGCAAGGTACACTACCAAGACCACTGGTTAAGAGCATGTTAATTTAATTTAAAAATAATATTACCTAGTTATAGTACTAAAGGACTATAGAACTTCACAAATTCCACTGCCCTCGTTTTTCATATCCTTTTACACTTCGTGTGTTTCGAAGTAATCGGAATTATCCATTGCATTATTAAACAACCGTTGTAATTAACAATACCTCTCAATCGACCCTAAAATACAGCAATTAGGTTGTATATTACACTTAGTATTTTATAGATTAGTTAAATTGAAATTCCATCCCATCCTCGCCGCCATTGTTATTTAGGGAGAGCACCGAAGGTGAAAGTGAGTATATAGTGCAAGTTTTTGTGGATTTAAAAAGTAAATTTGGACAACTCGTGTTTGCGCAGCCGCATTAAAGTTTTCTTAAAGTACTCATTAAAATTAACGTTAACTCAATACTCATTAAAATACTAGCAAGCAAGGCTATTTATTACACACTTAGAGAGCATAATCAGAGGAAAGCTAAACAATTTGAATTATTATAACGGCCCTATGAATCACTGGCTACAAGTAACGTTTAATCGAAATAAAAAAAAACGATTGTAATTCTCTTTTCAACTTAAACGTTCTGATATATGTGGCCAGTGCTTCATTTGAACATTGATTTTTTAGCAACAACCTTTTTTGTTAGTATTCCTCTAAATATGTCTATGAGTATACTAAATAAACACAACTATTGATTCGTAGAAAATATTACTCACATGGATTTTTAGATTTTCGTAGTTTGTTATAACTATTAATACATACAAAGATCGAACACTAAGAAAAAAAAGGTTGAGTGAAGAAAATCTTTCATAGATTTGTCACAGATGGCGCTACAGCAAAAGTCGTTAAAAAAACAAAAACAAAGATCTGCAACAAGCACTTAGAAAAATCCGTAGTCTGCTGATTCGTTCCGTGGCTCAGTTGAGAGAGCGTCAGCCACGGTATGCGCTGGTACGAATCCAGCCGGATGAAGGGGATTTTTTATTAGTATTCGATCTTTGTATTAATAATAATAACAAACTTAACTTATATTCAACAAACTTAATATTACTTAATATAACTTCGTAAACTCGTGAAGTTAGTAGCAGTAGAGCTCCTTGTGTAAGAGTTCGTCCAGAGAAAAACTACCACCTTAGTTATTTCTGCCGCCAAGCAGTAATGTCAGCATAACTGCGTTCCTGTTTAGAAGGGTAAGGATAGTGGTGAAATTACAGGCACATGGGACTCTGAGTGGCACCGCGACTTGTAAGTCCCGTCACTTGATATTATTAGAAAAAAGAAACATGGTCTTCTAGCCAACGCAAAAAACAGTTTCTATAGAGAATTTCTTTAGTAAACTGCCTATTTTATCACTTACCCACCCGTATATAAGGCAAAACGCTATCATCAGCTGCTGGCCAGTCGACCTTTGTCCATGAAGCGTGTAACGAAATATCGGGAAAATAAAACGAGATCAACCGTGGCAAGAAACTTGCAAGCGATGATAAACCTTATTTAATACTTCAATTTTTCTATGCGTCCCTTTGTGTCCAATACAGAATATTTGTTTTATATATACCGCTACAAGTGCCTGAAACTACAAAGCGCCGAAACTACGGGATTTTAAGGTAATACACCTTTTTCATTTAAAGTGAATCGATCTATCAATTCCCTTTTACGTTGATGTATTAGCTCGACCTTTGTTCACTTTGTGCTACATATCACTTGCTACATATCATATTCGTGCTGTCTTTATGCAATAAGGCAGTACTTTGTCGTGAATAAATCACGAGTGTTCTCACGTAAAAAAAAAATTAATGTCGTTGACTTCAATAAAAAAACAAGTTACATTATCATTTGTTGTTTAAAATAATAATTAAGCCTATTGCTTAAAAAGGTAACAAATAATCAAGAAACGCAAAACGTACTATATATATGTACTTAAAAAATTATAATTCGTGTAAAAACTTTAACTACAAAAACACGCTATTTTTTTCACGCCAGCACTTGTTTATTTCTATCATTTTTTTTAAATGCAGATAGCATGCGTTCACGAGTTTTGAATTCCATATTCGCCCGACATACTCGGAACGGTGTCATGCGTTTGCAATTAACAAGGACATAGTATGCGTGAACGCGTGACCGCCTTCGGTCTGCAAACCCCATATTATACATATATCGTAAATTATTCTAAGGGAAAAATGAAGAAAATCTTTGCCAACTCGTCTATACAATGAGGTAATTATGGCAAATCGTGCTTTTTTCTCATACGGTTTCAACTAATGAAACTTAGAATAATAACGCGTAGAATGATACAAATTCATATCAAACGAACTGTCACAAGTGAGGCAAAAATCGAATTCATGTAGGCTAGTTTTAGTAGTAGATTCATTTTCGGTTTTAGTGAATATTTATATAAAAATACAAGTTGAAACGCGTTACTTCCTTGTGGAATGTGATGTTAGTATCTATTTTATGTCTGTCTGACGTATTTTTACACTCATTTACCGCACATTTCGTCATTTTTAGCTAAAATTCTTGATCTGTTCGCGGTGCAAGTTGACCTTGAGCACTGACGGCCCGCCCGCTCGTGTAGGCCCTTTGGGCGCGCTTCAATTTGCCTCACTTAGCGTGTGCGGACTAGGTTTCTATGCGTTATTATTCTAAGTAATGAAAATAACTTATTATTTCAACAAAAATTTAGTGCAGAACGAAAAAAAATTAAAAGTAACATTTTAGGGATGCTGACAAAATAAAAATAATATTTATTATTATTATTATTCCCAAGTAGAATTTATCATATTATTAAGTACCAGTCAAATGACATGTGCATGATTACATGACAATACATGCGTACATGATTTTTTAAATCTTTTAAGTCTCTTTCTCAAAATTTATTTTCGAATCTCCTCACTTTATTATTTTTATGAATTTTAAACTGTGATTATTTTTAATTTAAACTTTTAAAACGTTTAAAATACATATATTGTTAGTAAGGGTTTATAATATTTGTCTTGATTTTAAATTTATGTGTAATTCTTTGTTTTTAAATTTTTAATACTTTTCGTCTTTGTTGTAATTATGGATTAATCCCGGAACTACAATCATAACACTATAAAGCGATATTTGGTTGTCTGGTTTGCACGGTTGAACTAAACCAGAGATGACATTTTAGAAACCTTTCGAAAAAATATTACAACAACACAACGCGAAGGTTGCATCAAGTGCAATCAGGTAAAAAGCCGGGAAAACCAGGCGGCGAATATCGACGGACGCCTATGAAAAAGAGTAGACGTACGTTACACCTATGAAAATCACGTAGAGGTAAGTTACGTGTGAGGTAGTCACGGTTAGAAAAGCTTTTCGAGTGTTAACCGTGTGAGGCCTGATCGTATCGACCCTTTGTCCTTCATTTTTAAAGACTTTCTATCAAGCTTTCACCTTTGTAGTAGCGTAGTGTTGATATGAAACATGTTTTGTCAAACGTAGTATTTGCTACGCGGTGGGTTTTTTTTAAACATATCCAATAATCTCCACCAAGACAATATTAACCCTTCAAGTGACATATTCTCTCTGGGTAAGCAAAATGCTACGATTTGTGGAGTAGGGATTCGTGAGAAAAAAATAAAATCCGTGGAGATTTATGGAATAAAATATCCGAATGTGTATAAATAAAAACACATTCTATTATATTGTTTTCTATTTCTACTGCTGTACTATAATATCGACGGTGAACTGGCAACCGGTGCTATCCCAATTTTCTAAAGATTTCACTTTTTAATACCATTTTATAGTATTTCACACTCCGCAGCGTTGCAAGAAATTCCATTGTTTTTAATAACGTGTGTAATAAAAATATTTAAAAACTACGTGTTTTCACTTAATGAACCAGATGCTATATAAATGACGCAAACAAGTTTTTCTTCATTATGTAAAGTTGTTACAATTGAGATAGTACCGGTTGTCAGTTCACAATCGATATGTCAATTATAATATCATAGGCCATATCACAAAGACGCTCTTTTTAGTTGTGAATCAAAATTCTATTGTCTATGGACACTACTACGCTTATAGACAGAAAAAAGAATGTTCTCGTCTAAACACGTTACTCGACTTAAAGGACCCCCATTATACAAGGATTGCATATAATACTATTTTCCACAATAATAAGTAGAGTATTTTAAAGAAGTACAATTCGTGCATAGAAGATAGCTAATGTAGATACGCTCGGCAACAAATTAAACTATTCTAATGATCACCATCGGAACTCGGAAATTTCATCTCTACGTAAATGTCAAAAAGCACAGTTTAGTTTACCATAAAGTATTTTTACACTTTATTAACATACTTAACAATGTATTATTAGTGGCGAGGGGAAAATATTTAAAGGTGGTGATATGATATAAAAGGTAGTCAGCAAATGCTAGAATACAAAACATTTTCCGTTTCATGCCCACTAAGTCAAAAAGGTGGTGCTTGATTGTGAGGTCGATAATTCGAATTCAATTGCGTATATACATATAAATAATATAAATATTAGATGATGTTTGTTCGCACACGTTACTCTGATCCCAAAAAAGTAACTAAAGCACTTGTGTGCTTACGGAAATCGAAAACAACGACGGTACCACAATCTCGTAGACCTCGATTTCGACGACCTCCGTGTAGAGTGGCTTGCACACCAATGTTCTCGGTGTCGCCATGTCTGAAGTCCCGGGTAAAGTTTTCATGAGACTCCAGTGACTGTTATAAATTATAAGATCTTTTCACTATAACTCAGAACAAGAACACGTCCTTTCTCGTCAAATATGTTTTTCGCAATTGTATCGTGTCAAACCAAAACACTACAAGTCCCAATACAGCGTTTTGTAATTTCTTTACTACAAGGATCTTTCGGCTGTCAAGGCAAAACATATTCATCGTTTTTCAATAGAAATCTCTTATGTTGCAAAGCACAATTATAATAACTAGATATAGCCTTTAAAATCCCTTTTTCCAGCGTTTTCTAAAAATGCTCTTTTTGATGAAAAATGAAAAATAGTTTATTTTCTATACTGTGTATTATTATACAGTGTATTGGTTTGAGATTCGAGACGGTAGAATGGCAGTCGCCCGTCAGCGTGTTCCGTTGATACGATGACGACGATGTCGAATAATTTCCTAATTCTATAAAACTAATTCCTATTGAAGCAAAGTAGTTTTCTAACAAAATAAAATAAATAAATGTCACGATTCGCTAACACGCGTTCGATCCCCGGCCGGGTCAATATAAACTTTTCTATATTGTCTCGGGTCTGGGTGTTTGTGGTACCGTCGTTGTTCACACGTGCTTTAGTTACTATGGGAACAGAGCAACGCATGCGATGTTCTCTAATATAATAATTATGCTATAAATTGAAACTGGTTGCCTGTAAGACTACCCTCTTTCATGATAATATTTGTGCGATGGCGCCAAAACTATACAATAAGCTGCCTAATTATATACTTGAGACTAACGACAATGCCAATTTTAAAAAGCAATTATTTAATTTATTGACTGGGAAAGCATATTATAAAGTCAGCGATTACTTAAATGACAAGAACATAGAATAATAGTTAACCACCACAAAATAATGACATAAATATAATTAAGAATTAAAATTAAAATTAAGATTTGACATTTTGTAATTAAAATGTAGTAATGTACTGTTAAATTAATTTAATTATGTAAATTGTATGCCGTAAAATTGGCAATACGTACTGACACAACAATGTTAAATAAGATCTTATAGACGTGCGTACACAATAAATGATTTGATTTGATTTGATTTGCTATCAAGCGACAGGATGTAGAAGTGGTAAGCGGCACGCCTATCCATAACAGTTGCAGTGCCACTCAGAGCTTTATATCGCAAAGACCGGAACGGCTCTACCCATTACCAGTCTGCCTTGGAGTCGGTGGAGCGAAAAGCAAAGAGACTTATTAACAACAACTCTCTTGTGGCACCGAAGCTACAAAATTTCGACCATCGCAGAAAAGTAGCCTGATTGTCGGTTTTCTATCGGATACATTTCGAGGAGTATCCGCTGGAACTTTTCAATTTAGTTCCAACCTCACCGTTCCTCTTTCGGTCGACTAAAAGGTCCGGAACATTCCATCCTTATGTTCATGATGTACCCATACGCACTAAGCGCTTTGCTTCCTCCTTTCTGATGAGTGCAGCAAAGAAAAATGTGGCGTGAAAGAGGATGTAGTGACTCGAATAGAGAAAGGAATGTTGAGGTGGGCATGTAGAGCGGATTGGATGTAAGAAGAATTACGAAACAGATTTATAATGCGGAAGTCGATGGAAGGGTTTTAAGAGGACGTCTGAGATGGACTTACATTGACCAGATTAGTGATGTCCTCAAAAAGGGTGGGATCCGAAGTGACAAGAATAAAAGAAGTTGTATGGAAAGGGTAGTTGATGTATGTGAGGCTCGACAGTTGTGTCAGTAAAGGTGGTGTTCCGTGGTTCTGCTTACCCCTCCTGTGGAAGTAGGGCGTGAGCTTATGTGTGTATATACAAATATTAGATAACATACGTTGCTCTGATCCCAAAGTAAGTAACTAAAGCACAAAAACAAGGTGTACGGAATACTCTACCGCATAGTTTCCCCCCAAGTGTGGGCGCTGAAGAGTCTTAGATGGGGGATAGGGGCCGCGGAAGCTATTGGGGGCGCTGTCCAGGAGGTGCTACCGCATTTGAAAAAAAACCTGAATTATCTATATAAACTACACTACAAATATCTGTATATTTTTTTCCTTTGTGATTTTTTGTATTAATATGGGTGTTGAAATTTTTTTATCTTGCCTAAATGGGCGGTGTGCCAAGAAGTTGGGAACCTATGCTCTACTCGGGAATCTGTGTTTCCCGAAAAGCACAATTTGGGGCTATTCTATTCAATAGAGTGAATAGGCATTTTTAGGCAAATGCGTTCCATCGTCGGACACATCGTTGCTTAACATCAGGTGAGACTGTGGCCAAACGTGTGTCTATATAAATAAAAAATGTGTTTGTATAAATAAAAGACCTGAGTGGCACTGCTACGGTGCCAAAGATTACTTAATAGTTACTCCGTAAACCGCGTCTGTCATCAGCAAGTTTCAAAACCGGAACGAAGTAAGGCTCACACTTGGTGGTAGAAATAGGTAGATGTCAGAACTTCTATGGACGAATTCTATCACAGACAACTCTGTTGTGAAGGAGAACCATGCCTTAAAGTGGGACGTCAAATAAGTTGATGATGACACTGCTTCCGTAGCCGAACGGTAACCATGCTAGACTGCCACGCAGAGATCCCGGTTTCTATTCCCGGGCCGCAAGAAATATTTGTATGGCCTAATTTATTTCTCTCGTGAGTTTGGGCACAGATTACTTAATAGTTACAACGTAACAGATACGTCACTCTCATACAAAATCGAAAATACTTACGCTATAATAGCCTACTAAATCTGACTAATGGCACCTAGTGCGCACTACGAGGAAAAAGGAACCTAAGCATGCGCTCAGAGACTTGAAAATAACATTGCCTGCTGTGTGCAGTCGTGCGGAGCCCAATGGTCATAAAAGAAAGACTTGTATGAGCGCTTGTGCCGACGTCGGTACACTCAGCGTTAGGCACTTATCGGGTAACATTGAGCGAGTGACGGAGCCCTTGGTTTGGATGTAATTTGTGGTTCTCTATGCGTGTGTAGCCACTCGCGAAACAGTTTCCCAAAGGAATTTGTGCGCTATTGTTATTATTATAATGAAGTCAAGAAATTATTAATATTAATTTATTAACCCTTTGCGACTGTTATCTACAATTCCAAATGCGAAAAAAGAAGACTTAAGTAGAAACGTGTAAAATTTTTTGAACAAGAACAAACCGATAAAAAGTTTTGCTAACAAATTCAAATACCTATCTTTCAACTATTCCGAAACTGAATCCGGAATGCGAGAATTCCTTTTACCAAACCCGAGAACAATCTAAAACAAGTTTACGCAAGTTCGTATTTCTGACAATAGGTTCAAATTGGTGTACCGGTGGCGGCGACGTCTCCGTTCGACTCCCGGCGTACGTATCTTACTCATTTTTTAACTGCCTCCGTGGCCGAACGGTTACCATGCCGGACTGCCACGCAGAGGTCCCAGGTTCGATTCCCGGGCCGGGAGAAATAGTTGTATGGCCTACAATTATTTCTCTCGTGAGTTTGGGTGTAATTTGTGGTTGTCTATATGTGTGTCCATGGCACCCGCGACACAGGGTTTCCCTAGTGCGGGGCTATGTTGAGTGTGTGCGTTATTTATTATTATTATTATTATTTATTATTTTATTTTGCGAATTTCAATACTTTTGTTTATGATTTTGAAATATGGTAATTGAATGAATGAATGAATGAATATACTTTATTGCACAGATAAACACACGAACATAAACACATGTACAGATAAACATACGCACAACAGGCGGCCTTATTGCTAAGTAGCAATTTCTTCCAGGCAACCTTAGGATAGGAAAAGTATTTAGAAGGGGGTGCAACCAAGATACAAGATACCACAGCGATAGATTGAGAAACAATATTAATAAATACTAATAATAAATATAGTATATAATATAAATAAATATTAATAATAAACACAATAATATATCATTTTAAAGTAAATAAATAAAAAAAATAAATACACAATGATATCAATGTAAATACATAAATAAATAATTATAAAAATATTTACTTATTATATTATGATGAAGGATTATAATAACAACAGAACAAGGACATTAAAGGCAGAAAGGGAAAGAAGTCACTGCTCAAGGAAGTGCTCCTTGACACGTCGTTTGAAAGTATGTAAAGAGGGGGATCGTCGAATATTTTCAGGGAGAGAATTCCACAATCGGATAGCAGAAACAGTGAAAGAGTTAGAGAAAAAATCAGAAGAATGGGAGGGCATTTCTAAAGAAAGGGTTTGAGAGGAGCGAAGTGGACGGTCAAGAGTAGAAGCGTGAAAGACGAAACGTTCTTTGAGGTAAGGAGGAGCAAAGGTGTCGTAAAGAATTGAAAAAAGGAGGGAAAGGACGTGAAGGTCTCTACGACGGTGGATTGGTAGCCATTTAAGTTGTTTGCGAAACTGGGAAACATGGTCGAATTTCCGGAGTCCGAAAATAAAGCGTATGCACATGTTTTGGAGCCGTTCCAATTTATTAAGAAGAGTGACTGTCAAATCAGGGTAGCAAACATCAGCATAGTCCAGTATCGGATGTAGGAGACTTTGAGCCAGGTTAATTTTGGTTTTAATTGGCAGGTAATTTCTTAATCTTCTCAGTGAGAAATGCGCATTAAACACCTTCCTGCTAACCTCAGCAACGTGCGGTTTCCATGAAAGAGATTTATCAAAAATAACCCCCAGATTCTTAACTGATTCCGAAATAGGAATCTGGACACCATCGAACATCACCGGTGAAAGCGAGCTATAATCGATTCTTGATGCAAACCACGGACTACCAATAACGATGCACTGAGTTTTGGACGGGTTAACCTTAAGTCCAAAAGACTGACTCCAGAGAAGTATGGAATTAAGGTCGTTATTGGTAGCATTGACAGCAGATGTTATATTACTAAGAGACGACTGGGTGTAAATTTGCAGATCGTCCGCATAAAGATGATAGGAAGAAGTGATCGATTGAGTAATAGAATTGATAAAAATAGAAAATAAGAGAGGAGAAAGAACGCCGCCCTGCGGGACGCCGGCAGAGGTGCCACACCACGTAGAGAAGGAATCATCAAAAAGTATCCGCTGTCGACGTCCACATAGGTAGCTCTGAAACCAATCAATAACTGCTGGAGATATGTTGAGAGAACGTAGTACTCCCAATAAAAGATCGAAGTCGACACCGTTGAATGCGTTGCTGAAGTCAAGGAGTGTTAAAATAGTGACTTGTTGTTTCTCCATGCCCGCACGGATGTCGTCAGTGATTTTAGTGAGTGCAGTAGTCGCACTATGACCGGTGCGGAAACC
>NW_020653850.1:1090223-1095679 GCF_003589595.1 Hyposmocoma kahamanoa
ATCTTATTGTAAAAACGTATACAGTTCCCCATAAAAGAGTTGTTTACGTTGGTTAAACGAAATCGTGGTACCATGAGTTTGGACTTAGCTCTAAGGTTAATATTATGGACCATGAGTTTGGACTTTAGCTCTAAGGTTAATATTATGGATATCTTCTTTCTTATTGAAATTATGTATATTTTTACGGGCATATAAATATTTGAGTAAATGTACTGTGATGCCACAGTCATGATACCAGTCTCCTTAAACTTTTCTCTGAGAGATACCCGAGAGCCTAGACGGTACACAGAACGAATCGCTCGTTTTTGCAATACAAATATGGTTTGAATATCTGCCGCTTTACCACCACCAGACCAGTTCCTAACCTAAGTTAGAGTCAATCACGTTGCTCCAACGTGAATTGAGAGCCGTAAAATGAAATGTCGTCCTTTGAACTTCTAGATTACCGTCAACGTCATTACGAAAACAAAAGACATTTTATCTGCAAACAAAATCGGAGATGTAACAAAAGTGTTGCGCCCTTTTTTTGTAACGAGAACAAAGAATATTGCGATATTATAACGCGGGATTGTGTTCGCCTGAAGAAGGAAATCAAAATGTAGGATTTCTTTTTTGTTAAAAAGAAAACAACTATGAAAATTGTATTGAAAAAGTTGACCCGTATAAAGAGTCAACGTGAATCATCAAAGCGTCCATAACAGTTGCAGTGCCATTCGGAGATTCTAACCGCAAACATCTGATGACTGCCATTGCGCCTTCAGACATAAGTTAACAAATCCCAGGCCAGTAATCTCAGTAAGGCTCTCATTACAGCTTGGTGGTCGTACTTTCCTGAACGGACTCTTACACAAGGAGTTTTACTGCTAGGACGTTTTCAGTTCAAATCGAGAGTGTTCTTATAAAGGTTGTAGTGAGAACAATAGAAAAGCAAAAGAGGTTTGACAAGATCGTATATCTATAGCCTCTGCCCAATGGGAACCCAAAGCGTGAGTATATATGTATGTAAATATGAATATCAAGAGTGGAAAACAGGATTTTATTTTCAAGGCGCATTCTTATCAAGCTATCTTTGGATGCGGACTTACAAAACGTAGGTTCGTGTTCTTTTGTTTAGCTAATATCACTTGTTTTTGACGACTTGATCAGAACAGTCTAATAAAGAAAGTTTGGACGTTATGGTTTTTCTTGACGCTATGTTACTGGAATGTTTTATACGCTAAGCTATTGTACATGACAAGTCATGACAAGTCTCCAAAGAAAAAATTCCAATGTTGTTTAAGGAACATACATGGCCACGTGCGGACAATAAGTACAACTTACTCCAGCTTATGACCCAGGTCAAAATCACCGGAATACGAAGTGAATGTAGCAGACAGCATCCCTAGTAAAAATATTTTTTTGATGGGATGAACAAGCCGTGCGTCTGATGGTAAGCGACACGCCTACCCATAACAGCTGCAGTGCCACTCAGGGCCTTAAATTGCAAAGATCTGAGGCACGTTTCTATTGCAACCGTCATCCTAAGATAGCGGCCTGACCTGGCGAGCGGCTAGAAAGTAAAATTCCCTGCCTGCAGACTTGTTCCCTGAATGCTATAATTTGGATCTTTTCAAGGTGAGAGTGATAAGTATTATTTAGGTGTTCATGCTACATCGTAGACCGCATCGTCACTTTTCATCAGGTGACGATGTGCCGATAACTTCATCAGCACCTAGAAATTGGTATTGTGGCAGTATGATTCGACTGCGGCACCAAGTCTTTCTTTAGAGCGGTATTTAAAATCAGAATTTTTTAATGATACCAAATGGCAGGGCGGACAAGTTGTGCGCCTAGTTTTAAACGGCATGCCTGCCCATAGCAGTTGCAATGCCACAAAGCATTAAATGGCAATGATCTTAGGAGCACTGCGCCTACAGCTCTGAGACATAAGTTAACAAGTCTCATGTGCGTGTAATTACACGGTGGAATTCCACCAGCACACTTACCTTTAAAAACTGGAACGGCCCCTTGCCCATTTTTGCTTAGGTGGCCGTACTTTCTTACACGAACTCTTTCACAAGGAGTTCGATATTACGTTAGACTAAAAATTGTCTATTTCCGGTTTAGTTAGGCAAAGCTCGTAATCAATCTTTGCACGCTTTGCCCGTAACATAACGTTCTTATACTCGTAATAAGTAGGGCCGTGTCAGAGTAAATCATACACTCTCGACAATGAGGACTTATTTTCTGAGAGCCTACTAAATCAAAGGAACTGTGGAAAGGCGGCTGTATGTAAGCAATACTTCATACTTCGACGTCGAGATGAATAATGTAGCCACTAACTTGATCGCAAATTCTCGATACTGACCTATAAACGGTATATAATCAACCAAATGAAACTTATAACGGTGTATGAATATGGTTTTCATCACACATGCTCGTAAATAATTAATAATAACAATTAATGGTGGCTAACTTGACTATAATGCTCCGAATAAGACCCACGTGCCTTTTTTTCGCATTACAACCATGGTCGGTAAGGAGTTTTTAATTTGTAGTACGACATAGGTACTGCCTCAAATAAGTCAAGTTCAAGCAAGGTTCAAAATTAAAACATTCGCTTAAAATGTTATATAAACAGAAATTTAATATTTATTATAAAAAATTTCTTATAAGTGATTTTGCAAATATTTCTTTTACATCCATCCATACAATCCATCATGACTGTACGCCTATTTGCTTTTTTTTTTACAACATTTTAGATCGAGTTGTATTATTCGTAATTGTTGTGTTGTGTAACCATATTTATATTGTATTTATTTCATCGCAAATGTGATGAAAAACATTGTATTTATCACGGACGGTAAAAAAACATAAAACTCGAGTTATTGAAGTCCTCAGGCTTCGGCTTCGGGCTTCTAATAGACCCTCGTTAGTAATTTCTAATTTAACGGCCTTAATACACAATGTACTATTAAGTTTTCAAGAGCTATGGTAGCCTGGTAAAAGAACGGTGTTTTTTTTTTCAATGGACAAAAATAATGTGCTCGGTCTCAAACTACGGCATTCCCTGTACTATGAGCACCAGAGCACAGAAATTAACATGACCACTAGTTAATTTTCCAAATTGGTCCAACCGAGTCCTCCCGGGACCTCCTCAAGGAGTGCCTACAGTGCACACTATTAAATTGAACATGAATGTGGCGGTATGTACAGACGGCAGCATATCAAGCTACTTATTGACGGATCTCCTTCCGTTGCACTGGAAGCGTTATGCTAACAAAAGTGTGTAGCTTGATGTGCTGTTGACTGTACATGTGAATTTTATTTCTAATAGCTCACGCCAGTGGTAAAGCAAAACTTCGTAATGAATAATGATGGCCCGTATCGGGATCTTAACGAATATGAATACTCTACCCGATCGGTCGATATTATACCGATAATATTACCGAACTGAATATTTGGCCGAATAATTTCGTAGGACTTGGCGCGCTTTGGCTCTGAGCTGTAAAATAATAAGTCGGTGGGTTTTGAGTCCGCGAGCTTCCGACTTGTCAAATATGCAGTCCTTTATAAGTCATTAACTTGCACGTTAAGTGAAATTCAAACATCTTGTAACTGGCCACTTGTAAACAAGATAGAAAAAAAAAACAAATTCCAATTTTGAAAATTGGTCTCTTTGCTTGTCCACAACATTAAAATTATTATATTTGTAAACTATAAGTTCGAGCAAAAATTTGTTTAAAAAGAGAGTATTTTCGTTCTACGATTTTTTTATGACTTTCACTGGGCCAGAGTGGAATGTGTGTGAGGATCCGTGCCCAGCGGTACACGAACAATTGGTTGATGATGATGAACCATGTTTTTAAAAGTAACAGAGGAACATGAACAAATAAATGAGCCTCTTTCAAATGTCAAACGAGTTCAACAATAAAAATTAGATGTCTTTGGTTATTTTTCGAGGTAATGGAATAACAGGCTATGTAATTTGTAAGAAAGAGCTTTCAATTATTCTGACAAAAAAAGAGAATGAAAGTATAAAAGAAAGACCGAAATATTTCATTCATTCATTCATTCAAAGACTTGGCTTTTAAAAAGTGTTTCCCGTAATAAATGTCAGTTCGTTTTGCATTAAAATCTATTTAGTAACGAAGTTTCTTTTGAATGTTTACAAAATGTATAGTGTATAGTGTAGTTTTTATTATATACCACAAATTCAAAAATTGAATTAACACGATAGATTTAATAAGTAACGGACAAGGTAAAGACCACGTTAAGCTTAACAATTTTATTAAGATTGAAATTCACCTCTACGCCGCATACTATAAGAACGGATAAAAGGGTCCAGCTAAATAAACAAAAAGATGAATTTATTTCTGATTAGATTCAAATAATAAATAACGCACACACTCAACATAGCCCCGCATTAGGGAAACCCTGTGTCGCGGGTGCCATGGACACCACATAGACAACCACAAATTACACCCTAACTCACGAGAGAAATAAATGTTGGCCATACAAACATTTCTCCCGGCCCGGGAATTGAACCTGGGACCTCTGCGTGGCAGTCCGGCATGGTAACCGTTCGGCCACGGAGGCAGTAATTTCACATGGATTTTGGTTACAACTTGTACAGGGGTAATTTAACTTACGCGATTTCACTATTGGACCTCTGTAGAATTGTCCATTAAAAGAACTAGTCATTCTGCGAAGTGGCCTTCATTTTAAGTATTAGACATTTTGCGACTTGGCCACTTGTCTACTAAACTAGCTTGATGTGGTCATTATTTTACTTATCACACACAAATATGACATAATACTACATTTGATATGATAAATAATAGCTTTGATTTAGTTCGTATGTTTTTTTTTAAATATATTTTTTCAGTTAATCAAATGTTACTTGTCACTTTATTACACAAGGTGCAAAATGTAATAAAAACACAAGTAACCCATCGTAAAGTGACAACGTAAAAAAAACTGAAAACAAAGGGAATGCTCGCGATATTGATGCGCGTGTGTATGTAAAACAATTTGGTTTTATGTCTGGGCGCGTATCAATTTCTCGTAAAACAGGCTGTGCTACCCTCAGGAGGGTAGACTACGTGAAAAACCTTTAAATGAAAAACAAAAGTACCTTAATATAGGATTGTAATATTTCTATTTCCAATAACTTTTCGAATTTATTTTAAAAAGACTTGCTAGCTTTTACCAACGTTTTCTTAGAAGCGTTAGAGAATGAAGGGAAGATCAAAAGAAAGTAAGTCAGAGGGAAACCGAGATGACGTTATTTAAACGAGGTAAAAGAAAAAAAATACTTAATGTCATATAAATATGGATTCACGTTGTCCGAAAACAAATAAATAATACATACTTCTATTCGTGAGTAGGGTGTAATTCGTGATTGTCTATGTGTATGTCCATAGCACCCGCACACAGGGTTTCTCAAGTGCGGGGCTATATTGAGTGTGTGCGTT
>NW_020653850.1:1095689-1238234 GCF_003589595.1 Hyposmocoma kahamanoa
CCAACTGAACTACGGGTCTGGTTATCGAGTTGTCAAAATTTTTCTATATCTTATCGTTAAAGATCTGTGTACTGGGTTTTTCGGCATTCGGCGCCGCGAGAACGAACCTTCTTCACTGCAGCAGCTTCAATTATTATTATGTTAGGAAATTAAAAGTAGGGTGATGAACAGAGGTGATTGGCGATTACCCAATCGACAAGAGTTCGCAAATAAGAACACATCATCATCCTCCACCAAAGATCGCCACCACGACCGGCCCAGCAGATTCCCACGACCTTTTCAGCCTACCTTGTGAACTCCTCGGACCCGCTAGCAGTTCTAAAAGCATTGTGCTCCGCCCTCTGCCATTTAAGGCGAGATAATTTAACGCGCGTCCAGATTTTAGGAGGTGGTGATGGGGGGGGGGGGGGGGGGGGGTGAAGAGGGATTCTCTAGCGTCCCTTAAAATTAATATATTGTAGATAGATAGATAACTGACTGAAAATCAGCGCCTTAGGGAACTTAGACATATGCGGAGTCACTTTCGTATGTTGAGAGGATTACACTTCTGTGACAAAAATGTTTTATTTTTCCTGTTGTATTGAATCTGTACATGTGTCATACTATCTTTACCTATCTATCTAAAATTATCATATATTGTGATAAAATGAAAACAGTCGGAGAAAATTTTACACAGATACGACGTTGACAAGCGATGGCGGTTGATGAGGCAGCGGGCGTCGCGGCGTGTGGTAATTTTCAAGTTTCGGGATAAATAATAATTATAGGGTTTTCAGTTCAAAACTAAGCTAAAGCTAGCAAGTTATTTCTAGTACTGAAACAACATATCTCCATATAAAGTATAATATGTAATATGTGTAAAACTTTTATTATAATAATTTTACACTTTTATTTTAAGCTTGTTTTCGGGATAATATATGATCGAGAAAAGTGCATCGTGTCGTGTAACGAATTAGCACGTTCTTTGGACAATACCCTTAGGTGTATCGTATATGTTTTATAAAACCGTTTTTTTTATAGTAAATATTTAAACAATTTCATCTAACAAAATAGTTTGTCCCGCTTCTCCGGTTTATCGCCTTAAGTTTAGCAATTCTTAGAGCTATGTTGCCATAAAAGCCAGAAACGGAAGTGTTTAAAAACAGATTATGTAAATAAATAACTAAATGAAAATTAAAATCCGCTTTATTCGCCAAGTACAATCACATAAACGACAAACAATTACAGTAAATAACGTGACAATAGAAAATAAAAGACAAAGTAAAATGGAAATTGTAGCACAACACAAATGGCAAATGGCGCGTCAAAAAGACGTATGATTCAGCAACTGAAGACTACGCGAATATAGAACTTGTTATTGTGGTAAAACCTTCATGAAAAATGTGTTTTTTTATGATTGTAAGGCATAGTTCCATAACCTGTGTAAATCTCTGAATGGCACTACATTCAGACATTTAATCGCAAAGATCTGAGACACTACCACTACGCCCGTCATCCTAACACATAAAAGTTCCATGTGACTATAGTTTCACCACCTTACCAACAAAAATGGCACACAGTTCCTAGTTCCCAGCAGGAATGTGAGCATTACTGCGTTCCGCTTTGGAAGAGTAAGGGTGCTGGTGAAATTATAGGCACATGGGACTTTTTAACTTATGTCTCAGGGTGACGGGCGCAGTGGCAGTGCCTCCCTGATGTGATTTAAAGCACTGAATGGCGCTGCAACTGATGAACAGGCGTGTCGCTTACCAGCAGGCGCATGACTTGTTCGTCCTGTCACTTGAACGATTTCACAATTACTTTTAAAGCTACGGACTGACAGACAATTTATAAAATTATCTACCTATCTATACAACTTTGTGAACAAAGAAACCAATATTTATTGTAAAACTTCCCGGGAATGTAAAAAGATGCTAGAGGATTGGCTAAAAATAAAAACGTATGATGACATTGAGGCTCTAATAAGGATTGGTGAGTAACCTCCTAAAATAATAATAATAATAACGCACACACTCTTACTATTTACTTACTTATTATTATTATTATTATTATTATTATCCTAAAATAAATAAATAAATGCATAATAAATTAAATCAATATTTATTTACACAACCAGATATGTAGTACTTATACGTTCTGTTACGCACGCAAGCACACACATGCACACGCACACACACACATACAAACACACACACACACAGACTTACAGACAGACACAGACATATACAATACATACACATTAATTATCCGCATCTTTCTTAGTTTTATTTTAGTTAAATATTTACGGATAAAAAAAATTGTAACACTGAAGAGCGGGGCTTCTAACACGAGTAACTTCTACTTACAAGTAGCCCCAACAATGGATACTGTAATTACATTTATCTAGTAAAAAAATGCTTTTTTTTTTGCTGTAAATACATATTTATGTATTCTGGCACAAATAATAATAATAACTAAGCAAAAAACAATTGTAACTTTTATAAAAAAAACAACCTCGACAGTTTGTGGAATCTATTTGCCAAGTTTTATTGACATCGGTTAACGGAAAGTGGGTGAAATAAAACAAACCAGATTCATCCTTTCATTTGGCATGCTTAGACGTGTAATATTCTCTTCAAATTTGAACGGGATCATTACTGAGGTACCGCCTTTCCAACGAAAAAAAGAATAATCGAAATGTTCACAAATATCGCGTAATATACACACAAGAAAAAGTACAGTCCAATTGAGAACTTCCTTCTTTTTTTTGAAGTTGGTTTATTAAAATAAAAATAATAATAAATCAGCATGACATATTGGACAAGACTAAAATATACAAAAACCTAGAACTGTTTCCTCATTCAATCTGAAGAATACCCTAGAGGAATAAAATAAACTAGAAATTTTGTAGCAGAAACGCTCATCACAATTCGTCAAAACAGGAAAATAATACCTATCCCGTTGGGACACAGGGGTAATGTTATATAATGTTGGACAGATAGTATAAAAAAGAGAACAAATGTGTAACGGAAAACACTGAATAAAATAAAAAACAGTGAGAACCTTTCAGTGCAATACATGACATGAAACAATAGGTTTGTCGACACGTAATGGCGTTGCTCCTGACCCATCAGTTGTGTTGAGTGACTGCGTAAAACGAAACGTGACGACCGTAATACAGGTCGTCAGAAATATTTCTCAGGCTCGTTTTACTTGAGTCACAACTAGATTCTATTTTCTTTAAGAATAGGTATTGACAATTCATATTATGAATTTCTTACAAGTCATCATCGACAACTCATATAACGCAATTCGTCTATTTGACAGTGTTCTATGAAGGTCTCCATAGAACATTGTCAAATAGATGAATTGCATTTTTTGTTTTGTCTTTTGTCAATTAATCATATTACGATTCTACCAATGCGGCCTTGTTATTCGAAATTATCAGGGCATTTATTTTATACACATTATTTGATAATTATCAGATATACATATGTTTGATAATTATCAGATATACATATATTTGATAATTATTCATGTTGATTCACACTTTTGCCTCCTTAATTCTTGATTAAACAAATAGTGAGGAATTCAATAAAAACAAAGATAAATCTTTGTGCAAAAAGTTTGTTTTGTGACTTTGTTTTTTGTTTTGAGATACTTACATTGCAAGAGGTAGACATACTTTTGTACCAATTAACTTTATAAGAGATATAATCTCAGTACAGAGTACTAAACCGACCTCAAAAGTCTTTTATCCCCCTAGTTTGCCACCCCTAGAGGTACCTTCTTTCCAACAAAAAAAGAATCATCAAAATCGGTTCACAAATACCGAGTTATTGCGTAACATACATAAAAAAAACATACAATCGAATTAGAACCTCCTCCTTTTTTGAAGCCGGTTAAAAATAATTATTATCAATGATAATTTTCACTCGAACCTTGCTTCTGACTTAAATTTTTATTGACACTGGTGAATACTTATTCTAGGAGTCTCACTCAGTGAACTATGCATATTCAGAAAGCTTTTGCTGTACCTGTAACAAGAAAGAAAAACATATTGTTATAAACATAAACACCAGTGCCGAAGGGTGAACACTTAAAAAGGGTAAGCCGATGTGGGAAGTACAGTCACGTAGACTTCAATGTATAGGTTAATGTAGCAAAACACTTTCCGTGTTATATAAAACGGAGATAGTTCAGGAGCAGTAGAGTCACCTTGTGAAAGAGTTCATTCTGTGAAGTACTGCTACTCAGGGTTGGAAAAAATCATGTTTTTTTTGAAAAAATCGATTTAAAAAAAATGCTAATTAATCACGATTTTTTTGATTTTTTCATTTTATCATACGGTTTAACTATATTTTTGCGTGAAACGTAGTAATGTAAAAGGTTAATTAACCGCGGTTTTTTTGTTTAAGTAGTATAATAATTATATTGAGTTGTCAGATGTAAAAGACCCTAGTGTTTTGAATATAATTGTCTGATTTTATGTTGATTTCTGAAACATATTTGATGAAATCACTGATGTTTATTGAAAAAATAATTTGATTTAAATCAAAATTATTTACTCGCTGTTATACCCATTTCTGCCGCCTTCAGTACAAAAGCGATGGAATTCATTCTGGAACACTAATTGGAACACCCAGACCAGAGGCAAGTAAGTTCATATTTTAAATTGATCCTAGCGAGAATCGAAGCCCCGGTGCTATTTATTAGAATGAAATAATAAACACTCAATAGTAAAATTTTTAGTAAACACCCCTCTCACACATACTATATTATGTTATTATTATGTACATATTGTTTATTATATAAGTATATTAAGTATGTTTATGCTGTATGATGTTTATTGTACACCGTATAAACTAAACATAAACTTTTAGCTTATAATATTGTATCGTTTACCAACGTTTTGTTTTTTTTTGTTTGGCCCAATGGTTGATTGATTAAGAACACGTTATGGAAGTCCGCCATTTGTACATTATGGTATTGTGGAAGAAGATTAAATAAATAAATAATACTAAAAACAATATTAGTTATTATTAGTAAGTATTAGCATTTTAATATTTTCAGTAAACACCTCTCTCACAAATACTCCCAACACACTCACATGTAATTCACCAACACTATACATACTGTAAAATGTAGGCCAATAGCATCGCTCGCGCCTTTAATACAGTACAAATATGAAATTTAAAAAAGTTTAAAAATTTTGCTATCGCAACAGATTACAGAACCGTTGACTCTTCAACGTAATTTGTTTCGTATGTAAATCGTGTATATTTGTTTTTTTTTTCAAATCAACGTTTCGGGGTCTTTTTAGGTCCCATGATCAACAGCACCTGACCTGATCCAGAGCCGGAGAAAATAGTTTCACATGTAATAAGTAGCAATTGCGAAAAACAAAGAACTCTTCAACTTAACATCGAAAGGAGGATACCGTTGGGTTAACTCCGCCTAAGTAACTCTCAAATATTTCACTCGCTTGTAAAATTTTCTGTCTAATTTATCTCTCTCGAAGCTTACAGCGAGTAAACCTAACAAAAGCCTTGCAGACATTTATTTCGTGTGTTACTGCGCTTTGTTAAATGCGAAGGACGAACGAAGTACAGTATAAAGAAATCTCTAAATAGCAAAAATATGAAACAACCGACTTTGTAAATAAGTTTCTTGGGTTTCAAGGCTATTATATTGGGTCCCAAATATCCGACTGAAAGGAAATAGTGACAAGTTCATATATATTCTAAATCACTCGACTATTACTACGATTCTGGGTAACAATTTACAAAATTACACGAAAAGGGTTCAACACCATCTAGCGGTATCTTATCTAAAGTACATACTTTTTAACAGTTACTAAGAAAGTGAACATTTTTCCGGATTCGAATTGCGATTTTTTTTTTCCACCATGGGACCTGTAAAGGGCCCGAAACGTTGGTTTGTTTAAAAAAAAATGTATACGCGATTTAAATCCGGAAAAATAGTTTCATTTCCTATATGTAACTCGATAGTTATTTAGAAATTTACGACATTTGTTGAGTGTTCGGAAAATGGTAGGAGTGTGTGAATATAATATGCAGTCTTTTTATGTTTGTTTTTATTCCCGACGCTAAATGGCGTCAAAAGATTTATTATACATTTTAAGGTTTTCCCGAAGCTGATCTCTGTAATAATAATAACGTGTCAGATAACCACATCAATTGCCTCCTCTCAAACTAGGGAATTCCTTGTAGTATAGTAGAAACGGCAATCACTTCGCGGCTCTTCCCAGTACGCAGTTCAAAACCCACTGAAAAGTTCATTTCCTAAATTAAGCCTACCGGGAATTGTAGTGCCATTTGCATGTTTGTTCGTTATTAATTTGTATAACGTATAAAATTATTTTGATTTTGATATATATTAGGTCCACTTTACGTAATAAGTGTTTAAAATTTCTGCCTCCAAAATCAAAACGTATCCAATGCAAGATTACTTTTATTAGTTTCTAACAGTGAATGATCTGAAATGCGATTTTTGAGCAGGTTTCCTGCTACACTTGCAATAACAACTCGCTTGTGGAAGATTTGTTTTTTAAGTTCTTTTTCCCTTTTTCTTTTTTAACTTTCAAAATGAGGTCGGGTTCCTAATTAAAAGTTTAATTGTTACGTTTGTTTGTAAAAAGGTATTAACACAATAGAGTTACCCCCGGGCCGTAGTAATCCGTTCACAGCTCCATGGAGGACGATTCACTTAGACGCCTGCTCGTTGACTTTGTGGCGACGACGCCTTAAGAGGATCTCATGGTCCGTAGACTTTATGACATAAGCTCTAGGGAGCATTACTAAAATTTTATCTTCAAAGAGTGTTATCATCACCAACATATTATATGTCCCATTGTTGGGCACAGATCTAAGAAGAAAAGCCTTAGTCCACTAATAAACACTTTAGGTGTGATACAAAACGTTAATTAGAGCAAATACACCTGGAGCACAAACATAAAGAGAAGAGAAGAATTTAGCAAGCAAGTACGGTGTAAAAAAAACAACTTAAATTTCCTTTTACAAGTATGAAAGTATAATCCGTATATATCCATATTATTGAAGTATTTATTATAGAAATTTATTTCTATTCTTCTGCTTGTCGATACGCGAAGAAGAAGAATAGAAATTTAAAGAACGTTTTGAGCAGAAAGAACGGGTTGAGAACTTCACACAATTTCCAAGAATTGTAAACATGTAGGTTTCATCACGATATTTTTCTTCACCATTGTAAACATTGACACATAAACGTACCTGCACTACACAAACTACTACACAAACGTAGTGATTCTTGGAAAAATTTCTGAAAAATTGGAAAAATATAATTCGAAGGCTCAATTATGTTCTTCGTTTAAAAATATCTTTTGAAATATAAAATAAAATTGTATAGCATAAAGCAAGTTAACGAAAAACGAGATTTAAAATGATTGGACAACAGCATTGACTTACAAATAAATGGACGACGGGTCTAATACAAAAACCACGAAAAAAATGTCCCAAGTTAACCTATTTAAACGTAGTGACATGTAAAGGAATATGAAAAAGCTTTTAAATTGTAATGTCTAATTTTGCTTGCTTTGCTGTCAGTCGAACAAACGAAGATGAGCGTGAATGACGCTCTGTATACGATTTTAACGCCCTATAAGTTCGGACACTTTTTAGCACGGACCCGACGTCCATATAATTGTAAGTCAATGGACAACAGCGAAAAAAGAGTACCACAGCTAAAAAAATCGTTTTCGTACAGTATCTTCAACTTTTGATATGTGTCAACTGTCAAATGTGGAAAAATACGTATTCTAGAAAAAAAAAATTCTAAGTGTTCGATCTTTGTATTAATAATTATAACAAACCAGTGGAGTAATTAAAAAAAAAGAATATCAATTCAATACAAATTTAATTTAAAAATAAAATTAAAGTGCGTTATATTATATTACGCATGGATTCTAATCCGAGACCTCTCAACTAAAAGTAACCGTTATTCACTAAGCACCACCTCACCAGAAAGTGAACACAAAAACAAATTAAAAAAAAAATATTTTTTTTTAAATTTTAATCCGGAAAAATAGTTGCATTTCATGTGTGTAACAATCGCGAAACCCTAAGAACTCGAAAACCAAAAGTGTCATGAAACATTACAAACACCCGATTTTTTTTTGAGAATTGAAAGCGAAGGCTTTCATTCTCCGACATGGTTTTACAAAGCTACTAATATGCTGTGCAACAAACCTAACATTGTATCAAATGCGCGATTGTATGAAGCTCCGGTTGATCCCGTGTTTTGTTGTCACCCTAATCCCGTATGGGCACAACCGCACATATTTGCTCTAACTTTTTGCAGAGAAAATTTAAACGGCTCATATCCATACCATCACGGATGTCTTCCACAGGGGTAGATGAATACCATGAACTTCGATCCGTTACGGTCCGGACTTAACGCACCTTTAGAATAAAAGTGGCCTAATTCGAAAAATGAACAAAATGAGTTTATACGACTTTAAAAACCATTGTTCCTATAAGGTTGTTAATATCGATCTGACCCTTTAGAGCTCGACGGGACAGACTCTTTCATGTATTTAAAATTCCACTCCCGCGTCAGCATGTAAACGCCACATTTAGTGTTGAACCTGTATCTGCAAACACGTCACCACTGAAAAAGTGACGAATTAGCAATTGCGCTATTTTCGTTCCGTAAATTATCATCAAAATTTAACAAACGCGACTTAATTATTGCTTACATGACTTTCTTTCACAATTAAAACTGCTCAATCTTGGTAACATCTTGCTGAGTTGGTGAAAATAAAACATACTTAATTCTTGTTGTGTCAAATAATAACAAGTAAGTAAGTTCAATTAAAAAGTGACTTCATAATGAGTATGATTATAATATTTGTAAATTATATTTTGAAATTATTAGATATTAAAATAAAAAATTACACACATAATTTTCGAAGTGATAAAGTTGAATGCTTCATCGTTACTTCCCAGAACTAACAAGGGCATTATCATCAGTACTTCAAGAGTAATATCAATTAAATAATGTGATATGTCACAACTGCAAATCTTGTTTCGCTTATTCCCAAAAGGTGGGATTTTGGGTTGGGTCACTTTCATTCTAAAGGTGCGCTAATTCTTTCACTTGCTCTAGTCGCATAAGAGAGTTACCACATTTACCACACCCTCATGTCCATTCAATAAGATCGAAAAAGACGTTACACGTTTTGCTTCCTCTCGAACCACCGACGCATAGATACGATTCCGTGTCGATAGCTGAAGTGACACATTACATTGAGTACATTAATAAAAATCTACTTTGCCTCAAACGTTTTTTTTTATAAAAAAAATGTGTGGGGTGATCTCCATCTCATCTGATGGAAAGAGACGATGAGGTCGACGATGGAGCACGCACACCTAAATAATACCTATTCACTCTCGCCTTCAAAAGCCCGAGTTATAGCGCTCAGGGAATAAGTCTGCAGGCAAGGTTTCCACTCCATAGCCGTTTCATTAGCTTGTTATTGAAGATGAGATTTGCAAACAAATAGGAACTAAACAAGTACTCGTAATTCTTTGCCTCTTTAATTTTTTTTACATGTATACTCAGTCAGTTATCTGGCTGTACAAGACGTCACTTTTTTAAATTGTTTTCGAAAGCTATGTAATGAGGAAAAAAACAATTTTTGGCAGTGAATTATGATAAGAAAGTGATATTAGCAAGGCACAGGTGCAAGCGAGACAGGTAAATGCTTGAGACTTCAGTCTCGCTACGTGTTAATAACGTTTTGACGCTCTACGCCAGAAACGCAAAATGTCAAACGGACAGAATGTCAGAGTAGCAGAACGCTAGATTCTCAAAATGCCAAATGTCACTAGCGGGCTTTACACAGACGCTCTATCGCGAGTGATACAGCGATTGTATGCGATTGTGCGCGCGTGTAAAGACGTTGGAAGAAAAAGGGAAAGACTGAGCGATTGTGCTCACAAGTCGCGCACTCCAACACGCACCTGTTTCACGCGGTCTATCCTGCGCTATTAGCTTTTACAAGGCCGCTCTTTCTGTTGCAAGAAATACGAACACGAGCAATCGCGCGGGAAAGGACGTTGGCTCAAAAATAATCCCGCGTTTTATTTAGAGGACGGCAGTAATCCTGTACGCTCCCGATCAAGCGATAGAGTGACAGTGTAAAGGGGACTAATAAGTGGTCACCATCGAGTATATAACCAGAAATAGAGACGAAATAAGGGCCATACATTCCTGGTAACGCATCAGTGATACATCACTTATAAATATCAACTCTCGTTTGCACTGAAATATGGACAGCGCCAGCAACTGACCTGTGTGTACGTCTCCGTATATTCCAAAAATATTCTGTATTTATTGTAATAAAGATAATATCTCTAACAATGCCGTGCTGTTCCTTCTGTATTCGGTGGTGTGGGGAAAAACAGCAAAACATTTAATTACAAAACAAACAGAAATAAATTACATTGGTAATTAAATATGTAATTTTGCAATTTTCGTCCATTATTGTAACAAAGCTCAAGTTAACTGGTTGATTTGAAGTGAAACAGTTGACGACACCCGTCAATTGTTTCGAACTCGGGCTGGCCAATCGGAACGCATTTGTCACAGTAGTGTGATATGGCAGAATAGTTTTCAAACTAATTAAATTACATTTCGTCTTTATTTCTGGTTATATACTCGATGGTTGTCACTTGAAAGTTTGTATGTGAACCGTTGCTACTCATTAGACACCAGGAGCAGAGCTTGGAATATAGGTATTTTGAGGAATCATTACCACTGATCTCGCTACAGTACTAGTACTTAGATGCTACCAGTATAAATTATGCTAGAATTATAAGGATATGAAACTATTTTTCCGAATTTAAAATCGCGTATATTTGTTTTTTCAAACAAACCAACGTTTCGGGCCCTTTACAGGTCCCATGGTCGCGGTTGATCGTAACAAATATACGCGATTTCAATCCGGAAAAATAGTTTTAAATCCTATGTGTAACAAATTCGAAAACCTAAGAACTCGATATGTACCAGAATTTTGAAGAAATCATCACTGACCAAACGATATCAGTATTAAATATAACTTTTTGAACCGGTATATTTTTCCTGTACTAATAAAACTATTTCATAATAAATAAAAGTATCTTTCTTTCTTCTGTTTTATATTCAATCATTTATATACAACAGCAGCAGCCGAACGTGGCAAATTGGTAACTTCACGAGAACCGCTATTGAATACCAGTACCTTTTTTGGTACCGGTATTCATATATCGAAATGGAAAATACCAGTATAATATATGTATTTTTTATACCGGTACCAAGCCCTGATTGAGATGATTCGAGTGCCTATAGCACCATTTACCTTCAATTTATTAGTTATGTACATTTGTTAATATTTAGCAGCAAGAACTAACTAATACAATAAATAACGTAAAAACAAAACAAGAGAGCTTGTAAAAATTGTGGTAAACATAAAACAGAGCGATAGTCGACAGACCTTTCTTCCCACAGCACAAAATTACCGTGTATCAACATTCTGGAAATACGTAAGTTCGTTATAAAAAATTTCAAATTATTTTACAAAGCGCGAAGACATTCCGATCACATATTCCATCCGACACAAAAACAGATTAATACCACCAGGCTCGCGATTAACACTTACTTAACATTCGTATAGTCTGTTTGTTAGGTCAATTAAAATGTATAACAAATTACCAAAAGCAATACAAACAGAAACAAGCCAAACAAAATTTATAGAAGCATTGAAAACTTAACATTTAGTGACTAAATCGCAAAGATCTTAGGGGCACTGCCACTGCGCCCGTCACCCTGAGACATAAGTTGACAAGTCTGTGCCTATAATTTCACCAGCACCCTTAACCCTTCAAAACCGGGATACAGTCATGCTCACATTACTGCATGGTGGCAGAGGTAGGTAAGGTGGCAGTACACCTGGACGAACTCTTTCACAAGCTCTACTGCTACTAAAAATCCGGCTGGATTCGAACCGACGTCTTCTAGCAAACCGTGCTAGACGCTATGCCAACTAAGCCACGGAACGAGCCAGCGGACCTTAAGATTTTTTTTATGCTTACTGCAGTTCTTTGTTTTTGGCGCCAAGCAGTAAAATGAGCATAACTGCGTTCCGGTTTTAAATTGCGATTTAAAGCTCTGAGTGGCACCGCAACTGTTATGGACAGGCGTGTCGTTTACCATCAGGCACAGGACTTATTCGTCCCATCACTTAGTATAAAAAACATAGTGATGATTACGAAATTAATCAATGTTTTTTAAATAATTTTCAAGCCAATCTTATAACCAATATTCTTAATTGCTAGCCATTAACGAACAGCTATCACGTTAAACATGACGGCACGTAGGGAAATCATCTGTGGACTGTGGTGTGACTGCTCCTCGTTTGAGTGCCCTGTACAAAGGACCATCCCGAAATTGAGTTGTATAAAATAAATGTTTGCTACCCAAACGTGTTAAACCTAACAATTTACTTTTGAACCCCTGAAATGGGGCCGAAGTATTTATTGACTTTTCACACGAATGTTCGCGTTGTCAGTAGAATAAATTATTTATTTTGAAAATGAAACCATTTTTCATATCTAAATCGAGTGTATTTCTTCAAATAAACCAACGTTTCGGGGATTTTTTCCACAGTCACGGCTGATAGAGATGGTAAAGTCGTGCGCCTGGTGGTAAACGACACGTCTGTCCATAACAGTCGCAGCGCCACTCAAGAGCTTACCGCAAAGATTTTAGGACCACTGCCACTGCGTCAGTCACCCTGAGACATAAGTTGACAAGTCCCTTTTTACCGTTCAAAACCGGAACGCAGAATGCAATTGTCTACGTAATGAACGGTTACACGTTTGGTTGTAACTTTGGTAAAAAATAATAATAATGGAGATTTGTTATGAGAATTAATTGTTATATTATGAGATGCCATCTGAAAACGGATGGCAAACAACGAAATTCAGATGTGTAAGAAAAGCTTCTAAACCCAGTATTAAGAGAGAATTGACTTAGATGTTTAGACTATAATCATCGCCATATTGGATGATACCGTCTCAAGTAACCACCCTATACTTGATTGCTTAGTTGACTTAATAACGACCTTGAGTTAAAGCGCCGAGAAGCGTTTATTATGCGTAACATTTTGTTCAGAACTGAAATAAATTAAAGGCAGAAAGCACACGCCTTCCTAATATTTTAAATAAATAAAATTTTACAATCTAGCGAGTTCTTTGCTTTGTTTCTTTGATTATTTCATTTTTCCAAACAATTCAAGCGTTCATTACTTATTCCCAAGACAAAGAAGCTCCTATAATTGCGCTTGTGAAAATTAAAAAATAAAACACTTTTTTTGGACGATAAAATATCACTCTTCTCGCGCTATAACGTTATAGAAGTTACATCTTGTCGAGAAACTGTTGTAAGCAGAAATGAAGAAAAAAGCTTCACGATTTTTGTTGGTAACATATTTGTAAACATGTACATATCGTCGGTGTTATGTACAAAGGGCGTAAGTGACATTTCGAAATAATTTGTAGGTAGTAGTAGGTGTAGGTTTTTAAATTTATTTATTAATTAAAATTAAGTTTACTTTTTAAAATTGGATTCAAAACATGATGTAAAATAAAAACAATCGTGTAAACCTAAAACACGTTACCGTGAAAAACTTTTCGAAATGTCCCTTACGCCTAAAGCCGGGTACTCATAAGTAACGAGGTTCCAGTGTGTACGCTTGAAACAGTCTTCAATCAGACGCACCGCACGCGTACCGCTCGCGAACCACGTACACACTACGATTTTTGGTTACATAACATGCAACGGTTACAGTTACAGCTCGCTAGTGAGTACCCGGCTTTATCTACACAACACCTAAGATATGTAATCACGTGTTTAGATTCCGATTAGGGCAGACAAAGTCCATTGATTGCCAGTTTGAACGATCCTGACAAACGTGTGTCGCTTCACTCGCATTCATCAATTCTTTCATATAAACCCTCACATAATAATAATATGGACAACAATACCAATTGACTGATACTAAACTAGGAAATTTCCTGTACTATGAATACCAGAAGAACTAAGAAAGCAAAACTTAAGTGACAATGAGCAAGGCACATTGCTCCCAGAACGCGTGGCTGATGGTGTCGAACGCATCGTGGGCAGACCATCCACAAGGTGGACTGATGATCTGGTGAAGGCTGCGGGAAACCTCTGGATGCAAGCGGCGCTAGACAGGTCGTTATGGCATTCCTTGGGGGAGGCCTATGTTCAGCAGTGAACGTCTTTTGGGTGAAATGACTAACTATAGACAAAATAGTTCTCTTTATATAGAGATAGTCAGAGCTTGGATAATACCTGTGGAATCATGACCTGGAAGTTGATATATTGAATTGTAATGTTGATGCGCTAAACATTGACTTACAATTATATGGACGTCGGGTCCGCGCTAAAAAGTGTCCGAACTTATAGGGCGTTAAAATCGTATACAGAGCGTCATTCACGCTTTAGTCTTCGTTTGTTCGACTGACAGCGAAGCAAGCAAAATTAGACAGTACTGCGATGACATTACAATTTAAATTCAACGTTTTAGCTTTTTCATATTCCTTTACATGTCACTACGTTTAAATAGGTTGACTTGGGACATTTTTTTCATGGTTTTTGTATTAGACCGTCGTCCATTTATTTGTAAGTCAATGGCGCTAAAGCGTAAACTCACGGACATTCTATTTACCTAACTTTATTTAATAATTTGTTATTAGTGCAGGTATTGAGTTGTTATATTTATGCTTATTGTTCGTTTGTTTAAAGCTCGTGTATGATTAGTCGAAACTGTAGGTGAAAACCCGTAATTGGCTTTATATTTATGTTCCTGTTTTTAGTTGGTTTTCCATGAATTAATGAATAAATAATGATAAATACCAGACCAACGGAAGGCACTCTATTGCACTTCCCAAAACACTCAGATCAGAACCGATTTAGAAACGTTCATTTCCCATGTAGGTCCTACCGGGAATGGATACCGGGACCTCCGCATAGAGCGCCCACAATGTGAACCGTTAGGCCACAGTGGACGTCATTATTATTCTAGTATATATTATACGGTATTCTACTCACTACGTACTCGTATTTTTAAGAACATTCTCGATTTGTTTCGAAAACATTCGCGACTGCCCTGTACTAACGTTGCCTTCCACGTTGACTCTATATTAGTGTTGCAAAGAATAGCATCTTCGGCGTGATCAAATAGCCGAGTATTCGGCCAAACTTTTCGGCCTTATTAACTCACGTACGAAATATACCACTTATTAACTTAAGTTACGAAAAATAATTTCATGAGATGAAACAAGAAAGGAACTTTGGTTTTCAAGTGTTTAACTTAGATTTATGACTTACTGAAGAAAGTAATTGTTTATTACATTTCAGTTGGAATAACTTTCAGAAACTTACGACAAGGTTCTGTAATAATAGAATTATAACTTTTTCATAAAAAAACACCAACCTCAAAAGTTTATCGGCTTTTTTATTTGAATTACAACTATTTGCCAAGTTTTATTTAAGTCGGTTAAAGGAAAGTGCGCGAAACCGGATTCATCCCCTAGTTTGGCACCCTCAGAGGTTGGAATATTTTTTCAAATTGAAATGAGACCAATACAGAAGTACCCTCTTTCCAATAAAAAATTTAAGAATCATAAAAATCGGGTCACAAAATAATAATTATTTATTTATTCGTGTAAAACCAACAGCTAACAAATACATTACAGTCAATGAAAGGTTTTCACTTATAATAACATAATGACTAAACGTTATCACTTAAAATAGAAATATATATGTAATGTAAATGATACACATCTCAATATCTGCACCACGAAATGATAGCCAATTAAACAAACGCGCCCACAAGTTTACGCCTTAACGAGTTCGAATTAGAATTGAATAAATCAATATTAAGTTCCCTTCTTCATTCATTCGTTCCTTCATTAATAGAAGAGTGGTCACGTAACACAAAAACATGCAGTCGAATTGAGAACCTCTTATTTTTTGAAGTCGGTTAAAAAGTTACGTGATAATTTACTGTTCTGATGTCTTCCTCCTGTTTTTAGGTATTCGGAGTTCGGCTGAACAGGGGTTAATATTCAATCATCATCCAGCCATTTACACGTCCCACTGCTGTGCACGGGTCTCCCCTCAGGCGGGGGTTATAGTCCGCCAGACAGGCCCAGTTAGGGTTGAGGACACTTTCACACCTTTTCCGAGGTCTGTGAACCTTTGATGTGTCCCTTCACCGAAAAGCTCATGCCGAATTCCAAATTCAATTTAGCACATAAATTCCGAAAAACTCTGCGAGCAAAAATAGCACAAATCCAGCCGAATACCTAAGTCGTAAAGTAACAGAATATTCTCATTCCATTTTCATACTACTTATTTGTCGAAACTTATTTTTCTAAGCTCAACATGCTTTTCTTTATTTTTGTGAACACAACCGCACAGTTCGCGGTTCACAGTATTCATTTCGTCACAAAACGATTTGTGGAGCTTACGCAAAATCCATTCCCTCAACCATCAACAAATTTACTTACAATTTATGAGCCCATTTAACTCTCTGAATGCTCTCAAAAATCCACCACAAGCTCTCCTAAGTCCAATGAATGTTTTCTAAAGCCGAACAATAGACCAGAGATATCCTCCATTACAACACTAATGGATGTAATTTGGAATTTTGACGCTAATAAATCACAGCACCGAGAAATTTTCTATTGATTTGTGTAAACAACTTTTTTCTGTCGAAATTGATTTAAATCCGCAATTTACTAGCAGGAGAGCTTCAGTTCAATAACAGTACCAGAATCGGCATAGAAATATAACCCAGATGACAGAAAAGTTGAATAAAAAAACAATAGTCAGGGTTCATCTTAGAATGGCAATAATAATGTCCTTCTCAAGAGCGGTCACGAATTAATTTCATCTATGAAAATGCGGAGTGACATGGCAACCACGGCATTTTATTTTGTGCGGTTCCCGAACAAGTTCATTACAATGCGGCAGAGAATATTTATTTATTTATTATTATGGACATCAACTCAGATAAGAAACAAAATGCGTTGATAAAAATTTAATATAACATTACAAAGTTCTGTACCAGATTGTAATCTTACTTATGACACATCATTTTAAAATAACAAGAAACTGTTCATTATTTGACGATAATAATTCTTATCTACTTTATTACTAAAGCGACAAGGAAATTAAAATTACTACTCTTTTGTATATCTTGGATAAAAAATATTCAAAATGACTTCTACTTCTTTTTATACCGAGTGACCTGGTGAACAAGTCATGCGCTTGGTGGTAAGCGTGGCCAGTTGCAGTGCCATCAGAGCTGTAAATCACAAAGATCTGAGGGGCACTGCCACTGCGCCCGTCACCCTGAGACATAAGTTGACAAGTCCCATATGTCTGTAAATTCACCAGCGCCCTACCCTTCAAATCAAAAACTTTAAATTTTATAATAAGTCAAAACTTCTCCCTCAGCAACGTGCAACGGGAGGTACGTAAAATTGACGACGATAATGAAACAAAAACAATCAACAGCGTCACAAATCATCTGTCCTCCCACATCAATCACCACGTGGAATTCAACTATGCAAGTTGCCGACGGCTGCCAACACACCTACCTTGACGTCAAACGCATTGTTGCAATACCACCAACTTATATTTTGCTGTTGAACTCAACGAGACGTTCCGGGTATGACGTCCAATCAATTTTATCTCGTGTTGCAGAATGCGACTGTAAAAATTCAGACGATGGACGTCCATGTATATGTATACTGTGATGATGAAAAGTCCTTTTTTATATCCTCAGGCCGAAGATACAAATTATCGTTTCTGCGAGTTGAAATTTTCTCACGAAGACGTCATCACTCGCCAAATGCGCTTTTATGTCAAGATAATTATATAATTATACAGTGTAATTTTATAATTATACATTTAAAAAATTGGTACACTCAATAGTTCTCGGGACTCGGGAGTTCCAGTATTGGGCAGACAAAACGCACCATAGCGGAAAGAGTTAAAGAACACATCGCGGCTGTTAGGAACCGTCAGCTCAATAAGTCTGCAATAGCCGAGCATTTATTGGAATCAGGACCATACCACAGGATTGAGCTTCATAATCCCAAGATCCTCTCTACAGAACATAGTCACTATAGTAGAATCGTACGTGAAGCTGTTAAAATTAAAAAACACCGTAATTTCAACCGAGAAGTCGGTTTTAAGCTTTCTTTTTAGATTTTGCGGCGGGCGATGATGGAATCACTACAGAACTTCTGAGAGCGGGCGGCAAGCCGATACTTAAAGTCCTCCAGAAGCTTTTCAATTCTGTCATCGTCGAAGGTCAAACGCCGAAGGCATGGGGCAGAAGCGAGGTCGTTCTGTTCTTCAAAAAGGGTGATAAAACACTCTTGAATATGGCTCGCTTCTGAGCCATATCTATAAGTTGTTTTCGAGAGTTATCACGAATCGTCTCGCTCGCAGGTTTGACGACTTCCAACCTCCTGAACAAGCCGGTTTCCGGTAGGGTTTTAGTACCATAGACCACACCCATACGCTGCGGCAGGTTATACAGAAGATCGAGGAGTATAACCGGCCACTACGCTTAGCATTTGTGGACTATGAGAAGGCCTTTGATTCGATCGAGACCTGGGCGGTGCTGCAGTCTCTCTAAAGGTGCCAAATAGACTATAGGTATATAGAGGTGTTAAGGTATTTATACAAAAACGCCACTATGTCAGTCCGATTACAGGATCAGAGCTCTAATCCTATCCAACTGCAACGAGGCGTGAGACAGGGAGATGTGATATCTCCGAAAATGTTCACTGCTGCGTTGGAGGATATTTTCAAGCTTCTGGACTGGAAAGGACTTGGCATCAACATCAATGGCGAGTATTTGGATTTGCCGATGATATAGTTCTTATGGCTGAGACCTTGGGAGACCTGAACACAATGCTCGAAGATCTCAGTCGTGTTTCCCAAAGAGTGGGTCTTAAGATGAACATGGATGGACAAGACGAAGATCATGTCGAATGTCCATGTTGTACCCGTTCCAGTTAAAATTGGGAGCATTACACTCGAAGCTGTTGACCATTACGTATACCTGGGGCAGACAGTCCAGTTAGGTAAGTCCAACTTTGAGAAAGAGATCTCTCGTGGAATCCAGTAAGGATGGGCAGCGTTCGGGAAACTACAAAAAATATTTGCGTCCAAATTACCTCAATGTCTCAAGACGAAAGTCTTTGACCAGTCTGTGTGTGTTGCCAGTGATCACATATGGATCAGAAACGTGGTCCCTCACTATGGGCCTCATAAGAAGGGCTCAAGGTCACTCAGCGAGCAATGGAGAGAGCGACGCTCGGTATTTCCTACGTGATAGAATCAGAAATTAGGAAATCCGTGGGAGAACTAAGGTAACCGATATCCCACTAGGTGGACCGACAATCTGGTGGAGGTCGCGGGAAGCCGATGGATGCGGAGCAGCGCAAGACCGATCGTCGTGGAGATCGTTGGGGGAGGCCTATGCCCAGCAGTGGGCGCCGTACGGCTGAATGATGAGATTTTGCATATTTATACTCGTACATAACTCTATTAGCAAGTTACTAACAATGTTAACATATACCAATGAAGCAAACAAACAGCTGTCCAATTTATTTTATCACGCCGGTTTATATTTACTCAACGCATCCACATAGTTCATTCAATCTGGTTTAAATTTAGAGTTAGTACTATATACTCTTAACTGGTCGTAGGCGTAGATATACATACGTAGCTGGAACGGTGATTCATTTTTAAGTAGTTTTTATCTTTCAAAAACGCTTTAGTAAGATTAGAGAGGAATTTCAATGTAGTTTCTTCGCGTTTGGTTTACGAACAGCTAAAATACGGCTACTTCATTACGCTCATGACTATAAACGTCAGTTCTAATGACGACGGTGATAGACGGCTCGTCTATCTCCTTATGACGAACGTGGGCGTATCAAATTCACAGTAGCGCACGCGTCATTCGTGCCACGCTGTAACGCGCTAATTGCAAGATTGATGCTTACAAATTGTGGACATGTAATGCGCTCACACGCATGATTTACAGATATATCATTAAAGTTGATCCATCAAAATCCGCTAGATGGCGTTGATCAATTTTTATGCAAGACTTCCCTGCCACTCAGAGCTTTAAATCGCAAAGATCTGAGGGGCACTGCCACTGCACCTGTCACCCTGAGACATAAGCTGACAAGTCCTATAGGCCTGTAGTTTGACCAGCACCTTTACCTTTAAAAACTGGAACGCGCTCACATTACTGCATGGCGGCATGTACTTCTAAATTACTCCGTTTCATTCAGTTACTTTAACCAACCACTGACGACTCGATACCTTTTCATCTTGTGCACAAATTGGCAATAGACACTCGCATATTTTCTCGGAGGCGGTTGACAACCTTTACAATACTATAATAACTTTATTTATATTTGTTTTCCTTGATTTGATTAGTTATATTGAAATATATGTATCTTATCTTACTGAAGTTATTTCGCACGAAACATAGCTTTCCCTAAAATGCACCGAATATGAGACTGTGGCATCACTAATAGTCCGTCTCTAAGCCGCGGTACGCCCGCCACTGTCAGTCTTGTCTGATTGATCACATTTATCTTTGCTCTAATGATTTATTACTTGGTTTACCTTAAGCGAATTTGTCACAAGTCAATTTCTTGTTACCTATCTACAGGACAATGGATTTCTATCGGTAATAAAATTTAAACTCGATCAAGTGCTATAGATAGGATTCTGCAATTAATGTACGTTGTATAGTTAATATATAGTTTGATAACATAATAAAAAGTGTAACTTTTACGCCTAGTCCCCCAATGATGGAAATTCCCAAAGACGGCTCTTTCAAGTACAGGAGTACAAAAAACATATTTAAATAGTTTCATTTCAGATGTGCAATAATCGCGAAAAACGTAAGAACTCAATATGAATCATTGTTTAATTCTCAAAAAACAGTCACGAGCACATCAAATTTGACACTTTAGACTTTGTGTCAAAGTTTCGCAAGCGGAATTTAGTAATTTGAATGTTAAGTGACAAGCTGGACGTACTCTTGGCTCTGTACTAATCTTTCAATAAATAATTTTCATAATAATGAAGATCCCTGGAATGAAAGCGTGTCGTACATCATTTATTTATACCTCAAGAACTACTTACTTTACTATTACACTAAATGTCTTTTTAAAGCTTAAGATAAAGGCATTGACTTACAAATAAATAGACGACGGGTCTAATACAAAAACCACGAAAAAAATGTCCCAAGTCAACCTATTCGAAATTTAAATTGTAATGTCATCGCAGTATCGCGCTGTCCGTAGAACAAATGAAGACTAAAGAGGAGTTTGGCGCTCTGTATACGATTTTAGCGCCTTCCAAGTGCGGACACTTTTTAGCGCGGACCCGACGTCCATATAATTGTAAGACAATGGATAAAGGCGAAGGTCTAAAATTTTGGAATTGTTTCTCTTATATAGAAAAACACAGATTTGCATGTCAATTTTAATAAAGTGCCAAGTTTGCCGTAAATACAGTAGATGGTATTTTCGCCATTTTTTTTAATACAAAAATAATTTATTTACAATGAGGTTGTGTAGGTACATCACAATTTAAATTATGACGTAGAACCAGGAAACATAACTCAATTGTAGCGTATATCGTGTACAGAGAATTGCCTACGATTCCTCCACTAGGCAAAGCCTGTCTTGTAAGTAATGAAATTCAGCATTCGGTTCCGCACGATTGCACACGGCGGGCAACGTTATTTTCTCCTCTCTGAGCGCGTGCTTAGGTTCCTTTTCCCTCGTACTCAGAGCCTGGTGTCATTAGCCAGATTTTGTAGGCTATTATAGCGTAGGTTTTTTTGATTTTTCATGAGGTTGATGTATCGGTTACGTAGTAACTATCAAGTAATCTGTGGTGGCACTGCAACTGTTATCGGTAGAGCCTATCCGGTGCACGGCTTGTTAGTCCTGTCGCTTGATATAAAAAAACTTACAATGCGGTTTGTTTGAAAGGATAAAAAAGTTGTGATTACTCGTACATCTCCACGTTTACGTTACGAAATGTTTACCTAATGGGTAGTCATCGGAGTAGGTAGAGCTATTTTGGTTCAAAGACCTAAACGTTGTGGCTTGATATGGATAGGTATGCCTTCGGGATTCTAGAATAATTCGCAATGTTGTCATATTGTTCCAAGTGACATTATTCATTTGAACATTTTTTTAAATCAAGAATGTGAATGATCGGATAGAACTGTTATATGTCTTTGAGTTGTGTGCGTTTTTAACTACCTGGTTTTAAGACTATTTGGCTAACATGCTTTTTATCTTTTTCTGTTTGTAAAATCTCAATTAGCTTACTCATTCCCTTTCTTTCTTAGTTCACACTAGGGTGCGTTGCGTGCTGTGTTATATTTATTTTAAATCTTTATGACCTAGTTGACAACACTCAGTCTCGACTCCGTAATATTCTTAACACGACTATTTAGATTGGTTTTATAGATTTTGATTCCATTTGTTTAGCAAAAACATTATTCGGATTTAAGCTAAGTCCTTTATAAACAAATCTTCTCATTAAGCAATGTCTTTCAAATATATAATTGTAATTCGTGTTGTATCTATATTACTTGTATAATGCTCGATAAATCTCACTTATATAGGAAAATTAAGTTGGTTTGTTTTTTGTGTATACAATGTGTTTATTAGCATTCTCGCCAAATTTACAGAGGTCATTCTATATCCGAAACTGAACCCAAATCATTAAAAAAATTAATCGAAAAAAAAAATTCGTAAATTACTTTTTTATTTAATTGCGGTAAACAAGTAAACAAGGTAAGTTTGTGTTTTTTTTTTATTGTTGAAATTTTTAAGAATCGTGTTTTCACAACGTATCCTAATCAGTATATCCTCAATTTTACTTTTTTTTTTAAGGTAATGGATTCAACACTCATTGTTATGCAGAATCAACCAAAGCCATTTGAGGTTGTGTCGACACCTAAGTAGTCTTGAAAAAATATAGAAAAACGGGAGAGTGTGGATGCCGCTGAACGAAATAACGTATTTTTAAGAAGGTATGTCGTCAATTTTGTTATAAAACAACGGTATTCATTTTATCAGGTATTTTCAGGCGAAAAAAAAATATAGAATTTGGAGAGAATTTTACGTGCGGTTTATTGTATTAACATGGTATTAACTGTTCCTCCCACAAAAAGAACGCAAATTTTTCCATACGTATATTTTCACAATTTAACGCTTATTCTTCTATTATGTTTATGTTTTTAAACTCCATACTTAGCTGCCTGTGCTTGAGTTGTTCTTCTCTACTAGTCGAAACATGGACTTTTTTATTTGCATATAAGTAATATCCTCAATTCTTGAGACATTTTAAAGATTGATTGGTTGGGGCTTCACAGTCGATAATGATAATAGTGACAATATTTATAAAGAGTAACACGTACTGTAACAAACCTATTTTATGTAATAGACGGCCTTAAGCCAGATAGTTCACTTTTAGTTCTCTAAGAATCCGCTAGATGGCATTGACTCATTTGGCGTTATTTCTGAATCGCGGTGTTAAGATTTTCCCTTGAATAGTGACTACTCGAACACAATTTTGTTAATGTAAAGAGAGATCTGAGAATACAGAGAGCTCAGTAAGGCACCAGGAGTTGAGTCCCTTCTTTGGGAACTGCTGCCCGGATCTTCTGATATTTCGTACGCTCATATAGGGTGAATGAACCTCATCTCGCGGAATAGTTTCCAGGAGTGAGTCCCTTCTTGGGAACAACTGCCCGGACCTTCCGCATATAGGGTGAAATTGTATTGGCGACATACAAGGTGAAAAATAAAATCTTCTAAACCCATTGACTTACAAATAAATGGACGACGGGTCTAATACAAGAACCACGAAAAAAATGTCCCAAGTCAACCTATTTAAACGTAGTGACATGTAAAGGAATATGAAAAAGCCAAAACGTTGAATTTAAATTGTAATGTCATCGCAGTACTGTCTAATTTTGCTTGCTTCGCTGTCAGTCGAACAAACGAAGACTAAAGCGTGAATGACGCTCTGTATACGATTTTAACGCCCTATAAGTTCGGACACTTTTTAGCGCGGACCTGACGTCCATATAATTGTAAGTCAATGTCTAAACCACTTGGAGTTTCACTTGGCTGGTTTTGGTAACCTCATCCAACGGAAGACAGAACCTCCCTCCTTTACAGTACTTATTTGTTGCATTAAAACTTGAGAAAAAAAGCCGTGATAGCCGAATAATATAATTATTTATTCAGACAACACTATTTTTTTTAAAGTCCAATAGTGTTTGTAACTTACAAACATAATTTAAGGACTAGGTTAGTAGTAATAATAACAAATAGTTGCACAAAAATTAAATTATAAAAAGTGGCACCGAGTCTCAGATCTCTCACCCGCATCCAGTTCCAATAGTCTAGAACTAGGACTACTCAATCAGGACCCGAATGAAAGATTTCATAATGGGTAGGTCATATATATCAGGTATGACCTGTAAAATGGTGTTGGCGCTGCCCCTCAGTCTGCTGAGCAACGCGGCAGTCTTTTTGCGGATAATGGCATTGAAACCATCAAGCCGCGCCTCTGCAAACGTGGTAGACCCCACCAACATTAGGGCACTAAGCGATTTTTTAGTATATCTGAACCACTGACTGCTCGTGTAAAACGATTGGCAGAAGGCTTGTGTAATTTTTACTTGCTTACTACATCGAGCGAACCTGCGTGCCAGCAAATTACTTTTGATCGCCAGTGCCCTACGTTCTGTACATCGAAGAAGGTTCAAAACCCTCGCAAAAACGTGTGATGTCCCCAACCCACACTGGGCCAGTGTGGCGGACTATGGCCTAAAAACTTCGCTTGACAGGAGACCCGTAAATGGGTTCGTGATGAAGTTGAGAAAAAAAAACGAAACTTCTTTAATATTGGGATTTCAATTAACTAATAAAAATCTACATTCACTCCGTAAAAATAATAATAATAATAATAACAACGTAACGTTCGAAGTCCCTAAATCATTAAATCCTTAATAAAGGCATATTAACGGTAAAAAAAAAATAAAAATGGCATATCCACATTATGACCGCATGTCACAAGTAGCAAAAATATCTACACCAACAACGAACACCACTAATGAGTGATTACCGATGACGGCCAGGCACTTAAACTGCCAGAATTTACTACTTTCAGTTAATAATTAAACTTTTTTATCCACATTTAAGAGTTTACGCATTGTAATGAAAATGGATATTCACAAAATAAAACTAATAATATATTTAGTTTCTGGTACCAAATAATATTTTGTCACATGTGGCATCATCGAAAAGTTGAATATAGCGCTGCTGGCCACGGGTTTAGGAACTTTTTATGAAGTTTTGTTATCTTTCTGCGACAAAGAAATATATCACAAAATATATCCAATCTATATGTGCAATATTTAAAATGGTAAAGGGTTATAAAGTTAATGATTTCTTTATAGGTAGTAAAATGTCACACAATTTTCAATTGACAATGTTTTACTACACTATATACGGTACAGTCACAAATTGTTGTACTTTTCAAAACTGCATTTGGAAAAACGTAACAAGTAACGCCATCTGCCGCAGGGTAGCGGAACTAACACGAGTAGTGACGCAGTGAACAAATCTGCCACAAACATTCACTGCAGTGCAGGCTTTGAAGAGTTTCATGTTATTTCTGCTAGGGGCGCTGCTAGCTAAAACAAACGGGTCCGGGTAGCTTCGAGAAATTATTTACGATGAGTATAAAAATATGAAAGTAGGTATAATATATTAAAACAAATTAAATTATTATGGAGAATGGAGGTTCCTAGGACTTCGTCTGATTCTTGGCGTTATCTAAATTAGAATCGGCTAGACGAGAAAGTTTAGTAGAATGGCAGGTAGATTTTCTCAGAAGACAGACTGAATTAATTGAAGAGCTTGGATTAATTCTCTTTGTTTTTCTAGCTTTCAAGCAAATGATATTCTTCGTTCTTTAAAAGTTGAAAGTTGGCTGCAGAATAGAAAATTATGGTCCTCTAATTATCCTATTAGTTTACTCTGCATTATTAGAGCCCTCCGTAAGTCTCGCAGTCATCAAAGAAATACATCAATTTTAAGCGCGTCTCACAAAAATATAACTATAGATTTTAAGACAAAAGAATAAAAGGTTTTAATTAATGTAAACTCAAAATGGAATATGTAACTAGTTAGATACTGATTTCTTAACAAATTTGGATAACTATATTGGCTAGGTAGATCATGACCATGGAATGTAACCATTCCGAAATATCGGGGGGGAAAAAATATCATACCGGGTTAAGTAACCTGTAACTAGTTGTAATAATTAAGCAACACCGCCTTTATAATTTAAATATTCCATTAAGATTTTATATAAATTCTAAATTTGTTACACTTTTGCCCGGTTTATTGAGACAATGCATCGGCCAAAAATTTCGTGTGGTTTTTGCTATTAGCTTTTAACAAAACTGTTTATTTAAAAATATATTGTCTATGGTCATTTTTAAAATAATATTTAACAACGGCCAAGAAAGTTTCAAGTGTATTTATATAATTCATGAAAAACCGAATCAGTGAATCGTATTACATATATTAGAGATGTACAGATCTAAATTTAAATACAGTGTGTTTTTAAATGGGACAGTACAGGGAAATCCGAAACCATAGAAAACACAAGGAAAGTTTTTGGTCAAGCGGAGTTGTCCATAAAAATGAATAAAAATCAATATTTTTTTTAGTGCTGATCGAGAGTTTCATGATGGGATAATTTCATTGTACGGGACGAAAAACCGAGACAGCAGAAGTTGGTACAATTTCATAAATTATTTTTTGATACAAAATGAATTTTGTGTGACTGTTTTTTTAAATGCTAGTAGATTCTTATAAGTATATCTTCATTGTATCGGAAGAAAACAAATTGGAACAGCAGGAGTTGGTCAAATTTAATACGGGTACGCGAAAAACACGCGTATTCTATTCAATTAATCGATTATATTTAAATCATTTTTGTTCAAGTATTTGTTGATTACAAGTAGTCGTAAGAATAATATAGTAGAAAAACAATAGAATGAATAGTTAAGTCCTTTATTTTACTTGTATTTAAAAAAATGTTGATTACTTTAAAAAATGAAGACTTTAACTTTTAATCGACTTCAAATATTGAAATTATCGTCCTTCCAATAAAATTAGCTTATTATATAACATCTTTTTGTATATATGAACTCGCGACTGCCTTAATTAATTTTACTAGATAGTTTTCTGTTGGTAATTGATCAAATGGATGAATACCAAGACAAATAAAAATGTTACTTCTGACAAAATATGGTAAAATCTGATTAATCAGAGGAGGCTTACTTAAGGACGGCCTCGTGTGAAATTTTTGTGATTTGTTTATTATTTCCCGGATTTATAACTCTGCTACTCTGCATATTTGGATAGCATCTTTGGCGAGATAAACTAGACCACCTTCGTCCTTGAAAGCAACGTACTCGTACATATGACCAACTCCAGGTTTTTGTAAAGAAAGCGCACTGTTAATTTTTTGCATTATATATTTTTTTTGTGTTACTCGTACTACATATCCGGCGATGTAGTACGAGTATGTAATTATTTGCTCACTATATTCGAACATTCGAGGCAACGTCCTGCAAAAATTATGGAAATTACAGATACTACTGATAATAGATACTACAAAACTGAAAAAAAAACGAAACGTTACTAAACGTTATAACAAAAGAGTTATAGAATATTTTTATAATATTGCTAAGGTCATAATAATTTTCGTCCCTTTGTTTTCAAAATCGGCCAGAATCGAGAACAGTGTTGCTTAATGTATACATCACTAATGTCCACTTGCACTAAACTTAAGTATGTCTTAAGCCAATGCTTAAATTGATAAGACACTCTTAAAACAATGTATTAAGAGTGTCTTTTGCATTGCAATTATTGGTTTAAGACGTACCTAGGTTTAGTGCAAGTGGACATTAATGTTACATTTGGCCAAAGAAATACACAAGCGGCCGTACCACGAAACTGAATGCATTACATAAAAGTGCGTTCGTTCTATATTCATGGCGTATTAACAAAGGATTACAAATATATCGCACCAAGTAAAAGCCGCAATGTATTACAAAACATGAGGCATACAGGCGTTTGCATATTTGTTTTCATTAAATTCATACAAAACCAAAATAATTCTTTTTAAAATAAATGATGCGTCTTTTGATGGTGGCCGGTTGGGGGGCCGTTTGGGGGGCCTATTGGGGGGCCGGCTCGGGGTCTGCTGGAGGGCCGGCTGGGTGCCGGTTGGGGGTTCGGTTGGGGGGCCGGTTGGGGGGCCGGTTGAGGTGTCGGTTGGGGGGCCGGTTGGGTGGCCGGTTGAGGGGCCGGTTGGGGGGCCGGTTAGAGGGCGGTCAGGGGTGAGTGACCCACTAACCCACATACACACACCGGCTCACCCACCTACTCATATACACTAGTGCAACTTGATGAAATGCATACGATAGTAAAATTAAAAACAGAACCTGAAAATTGATAACAATAATAAAATCAATAGGTAAGTACGAGATTACCTCTTATTATCCGTCTCAATATGCGGTAATCGGATACTACCGGATTACCGGATAACCTGTACGGCCGAACCGGGTGCGTTTTAGTGGAGTAATATAGACTGCTAAGTTAATAGCATTACTATTGAAATATTTTTCTTTCATGTCGTTATGTATTTTTTCCCGATCCATAATAGAAATGGTGGCCGTAGAAAACCACACGGCTCCAAAATTTACAGAGTGGTTAAAGAAGAGTTTCACAGAACTCTTCCGAGACGCATGTTCCCAGCCCATTATAGCCAACAGGCGACAGAAGGAGAATCCATTATTGCCCCATTATGAAGCATGGATTTTATTACACTTCAACTCAAAGAACGGTGGGGAAATTATGCATTGATTTGAACGAATGATCCGAATTAAGGAATGAGTGAAATGAATAAAATATTTTTTATTGTACATTAAGAAATTACAATAACAACACAGAACAGTAATGCAGTATCACAGTCTAAGTTAATGTACGACAGGCGGCGTTACTGCTAAGTAGCAATTTCTTTAAAAGAGATTTAAAAGTTGGAATGGGGGATGCAAAGACCAAAGAATATTTTCTGATGAAAGTATTCCTAATAAATACCCTACACTGAATTGACGAATCCAAGAGAGCCAACAATTGCTTAATTAAACAAAAATAGTTACTTCAAATTAAAATGTTGAAATTAAATGCACGTACATGGAAAACAGGAAAAAAACAGAAATTGTCAAATAAACAAACGTTTTAACGAGCTTAATTCTGTGTGTACACAAATTAGGGAGAAGTTCGGGAGGCCGGCTGGGCCCGGCAAAAAGTTGGCAACACCGCGGGCTGAATTTACAATCAGTTTGCGAGAATAGATGTTGGTATTACTTCGCTGATAGACGACAAGCATTTATTTTTAACACTAAGTGTTCTCTTGGGCTTTTCGCGAAACAGATGTAGGGATTAAAGGGATAATATTAATCAATCAGAATCGCTGTCCATTTTGTCTATGACTCATATACAGAGAACTAAGCAATATTCCCCTTGTAGACATCCTACCATAGCAAAAAAAATCATAAAACCTTAGAATAATAACGCATAGAAACCTAGCCCGCACACGCTAAGTAAGGCAAAATGAAGCGCGCCAAAAGGGCCTACACGAGCGCGCGGGCCTTCAGTGCTCAAGGTCAACGTGCACTTCGAACAGCTCAAGAAATTTAACTAAAAATGACGAAATGTGCGGTAAATGAGTGTAAAAATACGTCAGACAAACATAAAATAGATACTAACATCACATTCCACAAGGAAGTAACGCGTTTCAACTTGTATTTTTATATAAATATTCACTAAAACCGAAAATGAGTCTACTACTAAAACTAGCCTACATGAATTTGATTTTTGCCTCACTTGTGACAGTTCGTTTGATATGAAACTATCATTCTATGCATAAAACTCGAGTTGTAAGAATTATATTATTAGCAAATAGGCATTGTAAGCATAAAGAGGATTCATAAATCATTTATTTGTGAAAACACAGGTTGTATGGAGGTTCGCATTGTAGCAAAATAAGTTTAGTTTCTCTGTGTCCGGCTAAATATTACGGAAACAAACTTCTTTTAAATTTTTATTGAATTGATATTCAATTATTTTTTGTGAAATTACTCCACTAGTTTGTTGTAATCATTAATACAAAGATCGAACACCTTACAGCTACTAGTCCTGGTACTAACTGGGTGATAAATCTTTCATAGATTTCTCATAGATGGCGCTACGACTAAAAGTCGTTGAAAAGCAAATACAAAGACACGACTCAAGCACATAGAAGAATTCGTTGGGTCCGTTGGTTCGTTCCGTGGCTTAGTTGGTATAGCGTCTGGCAGGGTATGCAAGAAGACGTCGGTTCGAATCCGACCGGATCGAAGGAATTTTATCTGAGTGTCCGATCTTTGTATTAATGATTAAAACTTCTTATTCACATGCACTTCCACAGACTAAACTAGTAGTAAAATTTTTCGTCGTCTGGGACAGGCTAAGGCGTCTAGTCATACTGCCAAATCTTAAGTATGAAATTGAAACTTAGGCAAATTGCCAGATATTGAGTTAACGTCACGTGTTTGTTGTAGTTGTAGAGTTATTGTCACTTTGGAGTTGCAAGGTAAGTCCTAGTATTTTCTTTAAGTCAGAGTTCTCCAAGAGTGAAGTTAATAAAATCATATATAGGGATTCAATTTTCTGGGCAAGCTAAAATGTCCTGTAGTGAAGGCGGAATCGTCTGATATTTTTTCAGGAGCCGGTCTATGAGAAGCAGTCGCTGAATGTTAAAAGCAGGACGGGAAAAGAAAATGTGTTCTAATGTTTGGTTTTCGTAAGTTAGACTAATGACTAACTGCCTCCGTGGCCGAACGATTACCATGCCGGACTGCCACGCAGAGGTCCCAGGTTCGATTCCCGGGCCGGGAAAAATATTTGTATGACCTACATTTATTTCTCTCGTGAGTTTGGGTGTAATTTGTGGTTGCCTGCGTGTGTCCATGGCACCCGCGACACAGGGTTTCCCTAGTGCGGGGCTATGTTGAGTGTGTGCGTTAAAAAAAAAAAGACTAAACTAGGTATAACGTGTTTTTCTTTTTTTTTTTAATGTCAAATGGGCGTGTACACGCAGATTTTAATAAGTCGATCAGTAATTTAAAAGCGATGGTTATTTTGGTTAATTTCAATGATAATAATCTCAGTACAGAGCACTGAAAAAACTGACCTCAACAATTCGTGAAATATAATGATAAAATGATGAATATAATTGAATAGATGTACTATTTGCCAAGATTAATTGAAATCGATCACCGGAAAGTGCGCGAAACCGGATTCATACCCTAGTTTGCCACTCTTAGAGATGGAATCGAACGGTTACCATGCCGGACTGCCACGCAGAGGTCCTAGGTTCGATTCCCGGGCCGGGAGAAATGTTTGTATGGCTTACATTTATTTCTCTCGTGAGTTTTTTTTCTTTGTGGTTGTCTATGTGTGTGTCCATGGCACCCGCGACACAGGGTTTCCCTAGTGCGGGGCTATGTTGAGTGTGTGCGTTATTTATTTATTTTCTTCAAATTTAAATGGTGCCACTACTGGGGTCTTTCAAACAAAAAAAACAATCATCAAAATCGGCCCAATAATAGTGTTTAAAATCGTGTTACACATATTTATAAAAAGAAAAAAATACACTCGAACAAAGGACCTCCTACTTTTTTGAAGTCGGTTAATAAATTAAACGTAACTAGTGAAAATAATAATTTGAATAACGTCAGAATAAATGTACAGATATAAAAAAATTTGACAATGAAGTTAAGTATTTGTCATTCAAAAACTCGGATACTGTATGTTAATAAGTTGTTTAATTACTTTTTAAATAGCATAAGATTTTTCTCAGACCTGAGGATGAAAACATGTTATCGTTTTCAAGTTCCGATCCAACGTGGTGTTGCAAGATTTGCAATCCGCAGTTTGCTTGCTTAGTAGAGCGGATAAGCTGAATGCATTGACACGTTGTTAACGTGTCGGTCCATTCAGGCGTATAATTGTCAATTACTGTTTTTACTCGGCACACCTGCAATGAGATTAAGAATATTGTTCTTGGGTGGCACGCTTTGTTATTTTCCCAGTTATATGATCCGTTTACCAAAGTCCACGTTGACGTAGATTTATAGTGGAAACTGTGACTCTACATTTAATTAGGCACTTCTGTTTCTAGTTGGAATTAATAGGTTATTTTAATCAGGCCATTCGAAGCCTCATTTCGAGTGAATAGGCACTATATAGGTGTCCATTCTAATCGTCACTTTACACCATGGAGATGCGAGGTCACATGCCCACTTATTCCTACAATAAAAAAAAACCTGCAATAAAATCAAATAGCGAAACTAGTGGAAGAATACAAGACATTTATTCGCTGAAAATGTAGTTAACTATGCAGATCTTATAGTATATTATTATATTAGATCGTACGTATCACGAAAACTTGGCATGCATGAATTAATACAATAGCATAAACAAACTACAACAATAGCATTGAGTAACTAACAAATTATGCAATTTTATTTTGAATTGTCCACAATTTAATTCTTATACATCCGGTAATTTATTAAATAATTTGGGTGTTATTACGAATATCGTTCTTCTGTAAATTTCGTTCTTCTGTAATTAGGGCGTTGTGTGGGCCGTGTTTCTATTTTATTCCTTGTGTTTCTAGGATATCTAGTTCTGACTATATTAAATCCAATGTATAACGCCAATGTATGACTTGATTTAGAAATATTTTCATTGTTATGGTATAGAATAAAACTTAAATGGCATGTTACCTGAACCTAAACTTCTTCTTTAATCTTTAAATATTTGAAGCTACACGCTTTTTTTAAATTTAAATCTTAGTGCTTTTGACCCTGTACGTTCAATTTATAAGGAAATTCACTATATCGTGAGAAATATTTAAAATAGTTTAAATATGACCGGCCTTTGCGTCATTGGAGACGTTTATTGCATAATTATACAAATATGTGGATAATTGCTGAGTTGTCGCTCCGTGTTCAACGTATAATATCTACTACTTCCCGTGCGTGGGTGAAATATTAAACGTCTTAGACTTGTTGGGCAGATTTCTTCAAGGAGCTTACTGTCCTTGCACCATTTGCTCACCATTTTCGTGAATGACAGCGATTTCTAAACACTACAGCCATTTACGAAATAGAGCCAAGCTTAATAGAAAACGTGTATAGTTACGTACTTATGTCTAAAATTATTGTATTATGAGGTGTAGCAGTTAAAGCACTAAGAAATATTGCTTTTACTAGACCTCACAGGTAATAAATAAAGTTAATATAAGAAGGTTTGGAGGTAAGTAGACCGAAGTTCTTGTTTTTTGTTTTTTCTTTTCATTACAAGTATCAAAGTTCGGTCTGCTCCTTGATGTCGTGTAACCATTTTCTCTGTCATAGCGGTCTGTTTCCAGAGTTCTTAACCTTGAGGATCCACCAAAGGTGTTCGAAGGATTTCCCGTTCTAAAAGTGGCCTTAAAAGGGTGTTTCATTGTGTTAGGTAGAGGGTGTGAAGCCGTGCTAAATAATGGATGTGATCAAATAACACAATTAACAAGATATTGTTCTTGGCATTTATCAGTCCAGATCGACAGCAGATTGCTGAATATATATACGCAAATTAATTACAAGGCTTCAAAACACGTATTGACGTTAAAATATAAACTCAAAATCTAAACAGGAGTGTAAGATTACAACATGATAATAAAAAGCGGCGGTCGCAGGGCCGCCGCCGGCGACGGAAATAGCCTGGTCGATATACGCCGCCGGGATAGCTATCCCTACACTTGTAGTCTTGTTTTTTGTTCACGTAATACTAGTTGTTGTCCACGAATTATTTGCCGTTGTGGTTGAAAGTTTCTTGGGCTTGTTCAGGACAATCCACCGAATTCAAATCCTTATATATTTTATAAGCTACCGGTCTATACTTTGGTCGGGACTTCGGGTTGTTTTAAATACGCCGCTTCCAAGGTGTGGAATGATCTTCATTCGCCTGTGCGAGACTGTCATATTTTGTCATTACGTACTTTCCTTAAGAAGTGTTGTAATTATTGTCCAGGCAAACCGAGGTAGGCATTGTAGTGTAGTGGTGTGTGGATAGTGCTCTCTGTGTAACAGTAATGAAAAAATCTATATATAGATTCATGTGTGTTGTAAATATCTAAAAATCGGCTTGAAATCTTAGCCAGTAACCACTATTGTTATTAAATACTGTGTAGAACTTTATATTTTTATTTTTGCTTATTAATGTATGGAGACAAATAAACGATTTTATTATTATTATTAGTATACTTCTAAGGGACATACTTATCTGCTATGTGGTGCTAAGCTGTATGGCATTGCAATTAGAGTGAAAAAGATGCGTGTTTGGTTTGTGTCGAGTCGCGTCGTCCACTGTCGACAATGTGTTTTGGCTTTTACAACGTTTTAAGCCGATTGCGTTTATATGTGTGCTTTGTCCCTAAATCATTTGGTACTTCTCAAACCATATGTTAAAGCATAGAACTTCCGTTTTTAAAAGTAATATTATTTTGTCTACGGCAAACAACGGAAAATAGTGTTATGAAATTTATTGAAAGTGACAATTTAGAGGATGGAAAAAAGGTGACATGACACACTGTGACTTTCAATTATTTTTTTGTGGAATTCCTCCACTAGTCACAAAAAAATTAATATCATGATAGTGAAACATCTTGAAATACAATAAACTTGATTACAATTATTAAAGCGACATCTCTAGTCAGCTGCTGTTAGCTGTAAAGGTACCTGGCTGAGTGAAGAAATATATTTGCAACAGGTGGAGCTACGGAAAAAATGTCGTTAAAAACTAAAAACAAAAATATGCAACAAACACAAAGACAAATTCATAAGGTTTGCTAGTTCGTCCCTTGGCTTAGCGTCTAGCATGGATAGCTAGAAGACGTTGGTCCAAATCCAACCGGATTGAACATTGACTTACAATTATATGGACGTCGGGTCCGCGCTAAAAAGTGTCCGAACTTATAGGGCGTTAAAATCGTATACAGAGCGTCATTCACGCTGTAGTCTTCGTTTGTTCGACTGACAGCGAAGCAAGCAAAATTAGACAGTACTGCAATGACATTACAATTTAAATTCAACGTTTTAGCTTTTTCATATTCCTTTACATGTCACTACGTTTAAATAGGTTGACTTGGGACATTTTTTTCGTGGTTTTTGTATTAGACCCGTCGTCCATTTATTTGTAAGTCAATGTTAGAAACGGACAAATTTAGAAGTTTTTAAACCAGTTTCATTGAAAGACTTGCTTCTTCTGCTGAGATTTAACATGTAACATTACAGAATGGATCAGTCTTGTGAAAATGTAATTAGAGACAGTACTTATAATTTTGATATAGGACATTCAACCTAATTGAATCTACGTGCTGAACAGCATTATGGCTAAATATATTACAAGCTATCTGATAACTTAACAATGGGGTTACATTTTGCTCAAGGTTGGTGGGTTTATTAGTGAGCAGGAACTCGAAGGCCGTTCAAGTCATAGCTTGTTCTTCCCCATCAACGCAACTATTGTACAATGAACAAGTTTTAAACAGCGTTGTATATAAAAGCATTGATATGATTCGATGTGTATGGAATGCACAATCCACCAATATAGTAATGCAGTCCACATAACTTTTTCGAGAGTGACCTTGTTTATACTACGAAAAAAAACAAACCATTCGCATAGTGAATTTACCAGTTAATACTTATCGTTAATCACAAATTTGTCTTTTGAATTTTATGAAACATTACGGGGACTGATTTTGAAGGAAATCGTCGAGATGTAACTTATATGTAGGAGGTGTGAATAGGCTTGGGACACGTATAAACTTTCCAAGAGCATTGGACTAGCTTGGTGAACTAAACCTTTTCCTTACTGGATACCACTCCCCTGCAGTGGTATCCATTCATACATACGATGATATTATGCAGATTGTACGATTTATTTCTTTTATGAGTTAATCTCATCATCGCAGCCCGCAATTTTTCCAACTGCATCAGTAACTTTGTATTATAATATGAATGAACACGCGCACACGGTGACCTTGCCAAGGCGAGCGACTCGCGTGGCGAACGCCGACGGAACGACAAAAACTTGTCTTTGATGCATCGGTTTTACTGTTAACCTACAATGAATAAGTAACTAGTTATATTGGTAGTTTAATCATTTGCATTTTGTTCAAGTTTGTTACTTTAAATTGAATTGAAATTTTCAAAACTGTATCATTTGTACATACTGCCTTGCTGGGTGGATTTCTTCTTTGGGTTTCTCATTATTTTCATGAATTATAGCAGTCTCTAATTAAGTTCGTCATTTACAAATGAAAGTATAGTAGTCTATAATTGGCGTCTATAAACGTGTCCGAAATTACTGTATTATAGGCGGAGGCTTATCCTTGTGACTGCACAAGGATTAGAACCATCTACTTCGAAATTGAGAAGCAGCCGCTCTCCCATTCGGTAAAAACCAACTGGAAACTCAACTCAAAGGTAACCAACGTATTATCAAAACGATAAAAGCCCTATAAAAGGTTAATTCGTTGCCGACAAAGCGGGAACGCATAAATAAATCCAGGGCCGACTCTAGGTGAAGCGATGAGAGCCGCTTAGCGAGCGGTTAAATATTTAACCGCCCGTTTGTTCAACGCCCTTGGTTAAACCACGCTAAGGGACGGACCACATTTCATCGTAACTGCAAATCAGAAGTTGGAATGCTGTGGAAATGCAGCTCATTTTTAATAAAAAATTTCGCAACAGGATTTGACTGAGCCTAGTTCCTTTTTAAAGTATTCTTTCTGACTCTGAAAAAGAGTGACAGGATACACCCGAACAAATAACACTGAAAGCGTTGCCTTAAGACGAGTCTCTGGAGGAAAAGTGGGAAAAACTGTTTTGGTAGATCAAATGGTTTAGGCATTTACTATTATATAACGTTCTTACAACAAATATATGACACATCTAAGAATAATGTCTAAAGAAAGTGCTGATTTGTTACACGACAGTTTGTACTTTATCCGAAAATATAAAAGCCTGAAAACAGGCTAAAAAGTCTAAAACAAATTATTTAAGAATAAAATATCTAACTTTGTACATGATTTTAATATGAATATCTTTCTCTTTAATTACTACAGATAACCTGCTAAAGAAAGATGGCGAAGGCTGCCCTAAAATGACGAAGGGCTCATGCACTTCGCGTTTTAGTTTATGCCTAGTTATTAATATATTTTTGTATATTTTTAGAAGTCGGGAATAAAGGAATCGGCACAACAATGTATTTTAGAATAGATGCAAGAACAAAACGCAATTGTTTCAGTTCGAACACAGATTAGGTAATATTTTTGTAAGGACGCTTCATTTTAAGCATGATTGAATGTTTACCTACCTGAAGTATAGGTTATTTTATAGTACACACATAAAACATTAAAGCTATAAAATACCTAATGAAATAATCAATTAAATAGTAATAACATAAAGCAAAAAATAAAACATAATGTGACAAAAATATTTAGACAATATTTGAATGGGAGATAATGAAAGTTGCAAAGCAATGTTTTGTCACGAGACCTCTTGCGAATGTCAATGTCACATTGATATTGAAAACAGACTGACCATTTGTAGCAGATTTTTGCCATTTAGGCAGATTTAATTTTTATTAATTTTCATTGCTGTAGAACATGATAAGTTATATTAAATGTGGCAGAGTTTGGCCGATTTGGGAATATTCGGGAAGTTCTTTAATAATTTTGGGAACAAACTGAACTACTAACACCAAACACCTGAAGCGGAATACATGTTATAAATATAACCTATATCAACTTTATAACCCCAGCTTCTACTTTGAATTAGCTTTTTTAATGCTTCGATAATGAATCACAAATATTGATAGGTCTCCTTAACGCACGTTGTCAAAAACTCTGGGTCACAAAATACACGGGATGTCGCCATCCTTCTTTTGGTTGTCAACTGAAGCTCTATATTTATTAAATTCACATTTATCCCAAAATTTGCAAATTGCCTAGTGATTTACGACATGCTGTGCCCCTAGGTTACCCGTCAGTCGCCATCGGGCGCTTGCCGAGGTCGGATCTGTGTCAAATTTTCTCTGCCTGTTCTTATTTTATTCATATTAATTTTCAGCGCGCGGATTGTGGGACGCGAGGGGCGACCCCACACCTCACTTCTTAAAATCTAGGCTCGCGTTGAAATATCTCGCCTTAATGCCACAACGTAAAGATTTTGCACACTTGTGATAAGGCCTCATCTGCAAAATGACAACTTTTCAGGAATGTTGTTTTCAGATTCCATGAACGTAATTTGTCGATAACTTTTTACGCTTAAAAAGGTGAGTTATAACATTTCACGTAACTATACAAAAATTTAATTAATTTTATTGAATGTCAAAATGTTTCATCAGAAATTACTCCGCTAGTTTGTTGTAATTATTAATACAAAGATCGAACAGTTAAAAAAATTCCTTCGATCCGGCTGGATTCGAACCAACGTCTTCTAGCAAACCGTGTCAGACGCTATGTCAACTGGGACGAACCTTTCTGTGCTTATTGCACATCTATGTTTTGGTTTTTTAATGACTTATTTGCCTTGGCGGTAACTGGAGAAATCTGTTTTTTTTTTTCACTCATCGAGCTGCTGGTAGGTGTAAAGGGTACCTTCGTCGCTTTGTACATTAGGTTCGTGTGAATTATCTCGCGCAAAATCTCGAAAACTGCAGAAAAATACTATACTAGTTTGGAATGCCAAAATGATAGTCCCACCTGTAATATTCATAGTGATGTTGCATATCATCGTTAAGTCTTATTTAATTTTTAATAAATTTTCAATGTTCTGTTCTTCGTAATACTATTTTATTCGAAGAAACGAAGGCAAACCTTTAACTAAGGAAACATCTCGAATTCGCCGTCGTTCAGTCACGTACTGCTAGATGGCAGCACATTGACTGAAATTTCAATACAAAAACGTCGTAATTATAATAAAAAAAAATAAAAAATGAAAGAAAGAAGTGTCAACGACCTACGAGGACCTAGATATTTTTATTTCGCGGCACGTATATACCGCTACAGGCATTGAAATCGTTGATTTCTGAATTAAAAGCAAGCATTCTGCCATTGGGTTACCATGGCTCTCACGTTATGTCATAAAAACGAATAAATAAAAGCGCAATTTTATACTTTATACTTTTTTTTTAATTTATTTATTGTATAAAGGACAAAATACACAAATATGTTTCTAATCGCATTTTAAACCACTAAGGTTTGTCATAATGCGACCACTTTTAGCGAAACACCGTTTTATCATCTCGTCAAATCTTGTAATATTAAACCGTTGAAAATCATTATTTAAAAAAAACACGTTATACCTAATTGTCACCTGTAAGTACAATAAAATCAAAGCTGCTTGTTTGTTTACTTCATATTGTATTGCATTATCACTGAAACAATAAGACACGATTACAATGCCTGTTGGTAATGATGACTAGGCATTACCCATTGTGTGTTTTGCCTCTATTACAGCTGAAATGTATTGAGAGAAATTTTTTTTTGAGGTTGGTACCCAGGGTTGCCAAAAGTACGAGAAATTCGTATAAGACGCATTGGTACGTTTTACATATTAATGTTTTAACTCGTATAAATTTTGTTTAGTACCACTGCTGAGCACAGCCGTCCTCTCGTAAAGAGAAAGCTTGGGCTATAGTTCCCACGCGGGTCCATTACGGATTGGTAACTTCACACATATCATTAAATTGCTTTGCGTGTAATATGTGTAGGTTTCCTCACGATGATTTCATCGAAAAGCTCATGGTAAATTTCAAATAAAATTTCTCACATAAGAACTGCAACTACAGAATTGCAAGCTCGGATTGGAATCCATGAGGCTCTGCTTGATAGGCGCTAGGTCAAGCCATTACCTGCCATGGATAGTGACGATAAGGTCGACGGAGCATACACACCTTCATGAAATACACATCCCGTTCTAGCAATTAATTATATCACTATAGTAAATGATTCATAAACATATAAGGATACAGCGAGTGCGGCTGGTTGGAAAAAAGTGAATGACAATGGTAACGCCACAAGTAATCGAGACGACGGTAGAGTCGTCGACAGCAAAAGAGGGTAAACAGATATGTTTGTTCTTAAAGCTGTCATCTAGCATTGACCAATCAACTCGTGACTATGGAGCATGTAACCGTTCCGAGATATTAAAAAAATTAAAAGAAATCATATCATGGTATAATTAGAGATAATTATTTAGATTATACTAGTATCACATACAAAAGTGAACACACTACGTTCAGAAAAGAATGTTCGCTTTTGAAAGCAGCGCAAGATCGTACGTCTTACTCGGCTAGCACAAAAATGTAACAAATGGCAGTTAGAGAGGTACTACATGAAATACTGGCACAGTTAAACGCAGCCCAATAACTGTTTCTTTATTTTAATCAACCGAGAAAATAAACGACAAGTCATGCAGGAAACCTACTGCAGCAGTGGCGCCGGTACCACGGATTCCAAACTCGGTGACTCGGGACCATGATAAAAAAAAAATCAAACGCTTGTTCATTGATTGAAAATCTGTTAGCGCCTTTTTCAACCGAAAGCCGGGAATGAATCGCTCACGTCCTTGACTCCATTACATCGTACGTCGACTTACAAAAGCCTGTAATTTCACAATTTCTTTCAAAAGTAAAACCCGAAAATCCTGGAGATTGCAGCAAAAACACTCGCGGACCTAATTACGGGGGTTTTATAAAACGACTGATTGATGACCCGCCGGCACCCTCTATCAATTACAATCAACCGAGGTCAGCCTTACAAAGATTCTCGCACATCAATTTTGTGACCAAAATGGGCAAACTTGTCGTTGGTGTAAATTTAACCAGGTTTCAAAGTAAGTATTTATGACGAGGTGGTTCAAAATAACTACAGTTATACGCGCACTATAGTTATAACGACTCATTTTTATGTAAATTTTCACCGTACGTAGACTATTGTTCTTCGTTATTTATTTCCCGTTTGCTTACCTGTAACAAAAGAAAACTATATTATGAAACATGTTTTTACTACATTTGACACTTATAATAGAAGTAAAATGCTTTGCCATACTTTATTTAATAAAATTACAAGTTATACAAAAGGCATGTTCCAGAGACTTTAATAAGAAAACTTGAAATCATGCAAATAAACTTATAAGTACCAAATAAAGGTATTTATAGATACCCAAATGTAGTAACGAGTGTACGTAGTTGTAGGCCAAAAGGTCGCATTTTTCAACTGCGGAGTGCGTTCCTAGATAACAAATTCCGTCGAAGCGACAACCTAATGACATCTTGTAGGAACAGCATGCGACACACCAAAATTACATTTTGCAAGAGTCCCCGAAAAGGAAATTAGGACGTCAGAGGGAGAGACAAGTGCTTTAGAAGCCATTATAACAGTATTAATGCGATCGTAAGTGTTACATTATTGGAAGGCGTAAAGGTTATTTCGAAAGCGACATTGTTAAGTAAAAGAACGTTGGATGCATTTATTTAATGACTTATAACATTATATCTACGCTTACAATATTTTGAGCCAAAATATTTAATACCAATCAAAATACGAGTACATGAAAGCTTACATTTCAGTTTAGAGATTTCTGCGAGTTTGTCCAGGGAAATAATGCCACCATATATATTTCTGTGTGAGCATTACTGGACCGGTAAGGATACTGGGGCAACCAAAAGTGTTATTTGTAAACGTAACTTGTGAAGTGTTGAATCGTGGTGGGGTGACAAGTTTTTTAAACAAGGCATAGCGGTTGAGCGGAGAAAGGAGCATTAATTTCTTGGCTGCTGACAACTAGTTACTTTGAAAGAGTTCGTCCAGGGAAGTACTGCCACCTAGCCTATTTCTGCCGCCAAGCCGTAATGTCAGCATTACTGCGTTCCGGTCTTGAAGGGTAAGGGTGCTGGTGAAATTACAGGCAAATGAGACTTGTCAACTTACGTCTCAAGGTGACGGGCGCAGTGGCAGTGCCCCTCAGGTCTTTGCGATTTAAAGCTCTGAGTGGCACTGCAACTGTTATGGACAGGCGTGTAGCTGACCATCAAACGCACGACTTGTTCGTCCCGTCACTTGATATTATAAAAAAAAATACTACTACTGGCGGAAACGGTGAAAAAAAGGTGTTAGTTGCATATTGTTCATTCAATAAAAAGAAAAAAACATTTTCATCTCAAAACTAGATAAATACTTAGACAAATACGTATGTAATATATATATAATACGTACAAAATGGATGGAACAGTAGATAAATAATACACCTTAACTCTCAATTTAAAAGTGGCTAATGATGTACAATGTACCATGATGTGGAGTAAGTGCGTTCCAAAGTCTGACCGCATGGACAGTGAATTAAATATTGCTTGTAACAGTGTTTATTGTCCGTCCATATTTGCTATATTTCTAATGTTTTTGTTACTCTACCCTAAAGTGCAATAAAATCCACCGGATTTACTAAGAGTATTGTTTACGTATTTAATGTAGTACAGACACTGATAACATTATTTCGTACCCATGGTATAATAAAGCTACAAGTACGTCAAAAGTGCCTTTGTCATTTTTAGTACCAGCAGAGGTTTGTGGAAGAGTTCGTATAGGGAAGTACTGCCACCTTGCCTATTTCTGTCGCCAAGCAATAATATGAGCATCACTGCGTTCCGGTTTTGCAGGGTAAGGGTGTATAATATAAACATCAAACACACAGAATAACGTTTTTGACCCGATGGTACTTGAATCCACGACCATGCTGCACCGTAGAAATGCTCCTATGCGTTTTTATTAAGAATCTTTGCACTGGATGAAGAAGGTTTTAAAATCTCTCACAAGATGTCACGAACGATAATTTCGACAACTCTATATCTTGACCCGGAGCTCAGTTGGTAAGCAATAATACGATGCTGAATGGACGTAGGTTCAAGTCCCATCATGGTCCAAGAAATTATTCTATGTGAAATAAAAATCATATTAAAAACTAAAAAACTTGCTTCATTAAAAAAAAATTCTCAATAATACACATGGAACTTGTCAATTCTATGTCTCAGGGTGACGAGCGCAGTGGCAGCAGGCAGTCAGGACTTCGCGGTTTGAAGTTCTGATGGGTACTGTTACTCTTAAAGGTTTGGTGTGACTGTTTGTACCAGGTACACGACTTGATCGTCTCGTCACTTGATATCACAAAACAAAAGATTAAAGCTACGGAGCTTAACACACGTATAATGTATGCAAGGACGCCCTTTCAAAGCGGGTCAAGTATGCAATACTGTGATGAATATCCTCTCTCTCTATCGATCGAAATTGGATTGGATGAGTTAGTTGGAACATTAAATTTGAAATCTTATCACTATTTCTTCCTTAGCAATCTGAATCGCTTATATTTGTTTTTTTGAAACGAACCACCGTTTCAGAATCGTGACCATTGGATCTGTAAAGACCGAAATGTTGCTTTATTTGAAAAGTAATGTGTTCTAAATTCGGCAAGTTTCATTTTTAATTTATATAACCTTATGCCCAAGTTACTAAACACACAAAACACACAAATTTAAATTTTAGTCAATTCCTTAGCGCTGACATGTGAAGGGCCTCCTATGTCTGCAGATATGGGCCATCGACTTGTTCGCGTTTCCGCGATCATTCCCGACGCAACATCCTGAATACGTTGTTAGACTGGACTCGGACGGCGCTGTAAGCCTTTTGAGGATAGTTGATCTATAGAGTGCAAGTGTAAAATAATTGGCAGTAAGCTCTAAAGAGGACAATTTTTACGTTCTTAGTACACCTTGCAAACCAGCGCGCCCTACGCTCCCGCTCCAAGTTCACATTAATAAAGAAAGCACAGAAAGATTAAGAAGAACAGCCGCTTTTTATTCGCTATTGGGTATTTTTTATACTTGGAAAAATATTTAACGTACAAACAAACATGCAGACACTGACAAATAAGGAGTTAATGACCATAGTGTGGACCATTTACTTGCGTATTTGACTCCTTTGATGTGCGTAGAGAATCAGTGCTCGGTAACGTAAGTGTGGTGTTTGCTGTATTTGTGGAATAGACAAACAAGGAAGATACTTTGTCACACATACTGACTACACATGGCGATTGTTTGCCAAGTATATCCAATACGCAAATTCAAATAGCCATGCAAAGTGAAACCATAAGAATCGATGGTACGGGGTTGTTAAGGCGCGTTCCCATTTAGTCGTAACGTTTTATTTATTATTGGACGACTGTCATGACTACCACGACTATCGTGTCTGGCTATTCCCACTAGATCGTGACGACAATTTATCGTTTCACGTCGTGTGATGCATTGCAGTCGCTTCTATGTTCTTTTGGAAGCCAGTAGTGTGTGTTCGCTTCCGTGTGAAATGGACGAAGATGAAATGATATTAATGTATTACTTTTTAAAAAGGTGGAAGAGGAAGCAAACGAAGAAAAGAAAGTTTTGGGTACATCCAATGTTATTAAAAAGAATTCCATTAGGATTATGTCAAACGTTTATAGATGAACTTAAAAGTGATGAGAAACAATTTTGGGACGCTTTAAGAGTTTAATATTTTGTAATAATATGTATAATTAAATTTGAACAATACTCAATTCACAACAAATATTTAGTTGTATATACTTTTTGCCCTAGATTTCGGTGTTAATGTGTTTTAAGCCGATATAAACCTGCCGTTAACAAAGCGCCAGGTTAAAACCCGGGCGCTTGCCGGAGCTCTACTGCTACTAGCTGTGTAACAAGTAATGTTACATATCCTTGTCAATGGAACCTTGATATTGACGGTTTCATTCTCAAAATACAAGTACATCCTAAAACACAATCACCAAACGTTTGATGTTAACATTACGCCTCAAGCAAAATTATCTATGTACTTAATTTAGTAAAGTCGTTGTTTATGTGTGAAGATGGCACAACACGGCGACGCCCTTGGCTTTTAAGGCAATAAGTGAATAATTAATTAGTCCCAGAGCCTTATCGTGAGAGAATTATTTGTAAAATGTCGATGGAAATACATAGACGGGAAAGGGTTAAATAAATGGTATAACAAAGGGATTAATGGTTCCATAATTGGCCCCAGTGTGGGCGCCAATTGATTTTACACAATAACAAGGTACAGTCGTTTCAAATGAGCTTAAGTATTTTAAATTAGTAATCCAGTCACAAATAAGGTTTTCGAGGATTTTGAATCACCTAATTTTATTGATTATGGAGAACGGCAACTGAAATTCTAAGAGCAACAAACAACCATACATAAAAAACGTGAAACCAACAACGATATGATTTCACACTACATTAACTTTCAAACAATCCTTTTTACGATGTGCCTAAATTACGCTGTGAAGTCAGAAAACATGGTGGGTAATGTTTGTTATAATTTATCCTTCCTGTGTGTTAAAGAGATAGTCGTGAAATTTTAAGAGGAATATTATATGAATAGGCGGCGTAACATCTAATCATAAGTTAGTCGTAGACCGCAGAAATCACTCTTTGCTTTTGAGAATACAATTCAAGGGAAAAAATCTGATCAAGATATTTTGGTTTTAAATAGAAAATGTGTCACACAAGTAAGCGTCGTCGGCAATGTAAGGTAAAGTTGACTGATGACGTGTCATATCCACTTCGAATATGTCACATTACCACTGGTATATCATCATCGTCCACCCATTATACGTTTCAGTGTTGAACACGGGTCTCCTCTAAGTAAATGGTTTAGGCTATCACGCTACGTTAGATCAATACGGGTTTGAGATTTTAATTTTCCACAAGATTGTGATGTTCTTTGCCGTTAACGAGAAATATATCTAACTACCATTCATAAATTCTGTTTAGAGCCTTTCAATCGACAGGTTCCCTTTTTTTGTATGTGTACCAACAAGTCGTGCGCCTGGTGGCAAGTGACATGCCTGTCCATAACAGTTACAGTACCACTCAGAGCTTTCAATGCAAAGATCTGTGAGGCACTGCCATTGCGTCCGTCATCCTAGGACATAAGTGGACTAGTCCCATGTGTAATTTCACCAGCACCTTTAAGCCGGATTTACATTTGTATGACGCGTCGTGTCGTGACGTGTCAGAACGGTTTCATACATTTAATATGGTTAGATTTATATTAGTGCGTCGCAAGCTGGCGTATCGTGACGTGTCACGACACGATACGTCAGACAAATGTAAATCCAACTTTATCCTTCCAAGCCTGTACGCAATAATGGTTACATTACTGCTTAACGGAAGAAATAGGTAAGGTGGCAAGCAGTGCTTCCCTGGGTGAACTCCTTCACAGAAACCTCTAAAAACATGATAAAGTGGCAACCAAAATAAAATTTATAATTGTAGGCACTAAATGAGATGTAATTAAGTTATACTTTGAAGAAGCAACTGAGCAAATAATCCAAATTCCAACTAAGAAAAACATTTATCGTACAAACACCTTAGTGTCGCAGACATAATTCTTTACATGAATGTTCGTGGACGAACGAGGATAAAAGGCAGGCATAAGCGGATTAAGGTTCTACCGAGACCGTCTTTCCTCAGCTAAGAAATACTGGTCTACGTCCTTGAACCCTTCACGAACAGAATAGTTTAGACGAAGGTAAATTTAAGTAGAAAGTCACTTTTTTAGAAGGATTATGTGAACCTGAAAAATTTTTTAAAGCTGCTAGTATCCAGTTCCTTTGGCAGAAATAATTTCATTACTAATAATCTTAATTTTATCCGTGTTTCCAGGATATAAATTCCAATAAAGTTTCAAGATTTAGGTTTTACCTCATAAAGTTTTTAATCAATTTCCTTAAACTCCTTTGGAATTGTATAGAACGTTAAATATACGCGCAAGATATATTTGAAATGGGAGCAATGTGAGATTTTTTTTTATTTTTTAATAACGAAAGATAGCAAAATTACACGTGTTGTTGTAACGTAGCGCGACATTGCTCTTTGTCACAATCTTGCGCAGCAAATGAAGCATGGTGAATAAGACGCTATATAATTACATGGACATATATAACAAATAGTACACACACCTTATGCAGGCAACATAGGGTGCTTCAAGATAATGATTTTCCATTTTATTTTCTATTTAGTATCGTTTGGAACATCATTGAAAAAAAGGCTTATACGTATAAAAACATTACCACTTGTTATAGAGAATTTACATAACATTACTTATAGAGACTGCAAGAAACTTATCTGAAAATGGCTACATTACATAACATAAACACTGTAAGAATCTTATCTCAAAATGGCTACAGTACAAATCAACAACAGAGGATCTACTGGCTGAGAGGAACGCTTGCTTTAAAAACACTACTCTCTTCCTCATGACTTCAGGTTCAAACACACACACACACACTCAAAAGTTTTAAGACTAAAATTAAATTTAAAATTAGAAGTTAAGAATGAAATGTTTGGATTTCAGATCGGAAATGTAAAACTTGAAATTAAACTGCCGTCCGCCAACTAAAACGCGGAACGAACGAAAAGTGACAAATGGTAACAAAGGATAGAGTACAAAATTATCTTTTAAAAACAGTTAAAATCGGTTAACGTGTTCGACTTATGGGAACTTACCCTAACGATGTAACTTAACTGAAATATCATTAAACAATTTCAATATTCCAAAACTGGGTCACGGTTTTTTAATGACATCTCAAAAAAATATTTTGTCACTTAGCCTCTTTTAGTTTGCGGACGGCAGAAAATTGTTAGTTACAATGTCAAATGTGCATTTATAGCTATGGAAGAGCGGTGTCTCCTGACACAGGCTTGATAAGCTTAATAGGAGGTACCATCCACTGTTAATGTCAAGTTAATTGCATTACTGAAATGAAACATTTATATTTATTTAATTAAATAATTAATTTTATTGACGTTACATTTGGAGACTGCGTTGGTATAAGCACGACGACATCTAGATTCTAGTTTTTATCAAAGTCAAAGATTATTTATTCCATAAGTAAAATGAATTTACACTTCAAAACGTCACATTTAAGCTACTACTCGTTCACTACGCTGACCTCCCTGAGAAGAACGGGCAAGAAACTCTAGGGATTGCTCTTTTCAAATAAACTTAAATGCTATGGAATACACTTTGAATCAAATTTGTGTGGATTCTGGAGCCGTGTCGTCTTTCCACACATCTTTATCTAACACGTAGTCTTCAATTTTGTAATATGATTTTTCGATCAAAATATTTTTAATGTAGTTTTTAAACTTAGGAAATGATAAACTTAATACATGCTCCGGAATCTTATTGTAAAAACGTATACAATTCCCCATAAACGAGTTGTTTACCTTGGTTAAACGAAATCGTGGTACCATGAGTTTGGACTTAGCTCTAAGGTTAATATTATGGATATCTTCTTTCTTATTGAAATTATGTATATTTTTCCGGACATATAAAATATTTGAGTAAATGTACTGTGATGCCACAGTCATGATACCCGCTCCTTAAACTTTTCTCTGAGAGAAACCCGAGAGCCTAGACGGTACACAAAACGAATCGCTCGTTTTTGCAAGACAAATATGGTTTGAATATCTGCCGATTTACCCCACATGAGAAACCCGTAGGACATTATACTATGGAAGTAACTAAAGTAAACTAGTCTAGCAGTACTAAAATCGGTAAGCTCACGTATTCTGCGGACTGCGTATGCAGCGGAGCTTAATCTGTTGGCCAGGGAAGATATGTGGAAACCATTGAAGTTTACTATCTAGGTCACTCCCAAGAAGACTGCTTTATTAACAAGGTCTATCTTTTCTCCGTTTATTTCTATGCTTGGACTAGTCGATTTTACGTTAGGTAATTCAAATTTACATTTTGTCTTCTTGGTATTAAGCACTTAATTGTTAGCATTAAACCAATAAACTACCTTAGAGAGGGTATCATTAATATGGTCACAGTTAATGTCATGTCTGTCTGTTTTAAAAATCAAGGATGAGTCATCAGCAAACAACATTATTTCGCAATGGTCCTTAACAAAAAATGGCAGATGATTAATATAAATCAGAAATAAGAAAGGTCCAAGTATTAAGCCCTGCGGAACACCCATTTTTACCGGAGAACCCAAAGAAGTCACTCCATTTATGTCTACTTTCTGAATTCTACCGTTGAGATATGACGAGACAAGTTTTGACGCCTTGCCATTTACACCGTAATGTTCCAGCTTCCTAATAAGATTAATATGATCAGTGCAATCAAATGCCTTTGAGAGGTCACAGAAAACACCAATAGCGTTCTGGGACTTTTGCCAAGCATCAAAGATGTGTTTTAGTAACGCTACCCCCGCATCGCTAGTCGATCTACCACTAGTAAACCCGTATTGTTCACTATGAAAAATATGATTCCATGACAGTAATTGAGTCAGCATAATGTTTTCCAATATTTTACTTAAAGCTGGAAAAATTGAAATGGGCCTATAGTTGCTAGGATCAACTTTCCTTACCGCTTTTGAATAAGGGAATAACCTTGCTGTATTTCATTAAGTTGGGAAAAACACCTTCGTCAACGCACCGGCACCTGTTGAAAGATACAGCTAAATGTGGGGAAATTAGATCAATAACTGAGTCTTAAACTTTAGTTGATATACTACCCCAGAGATCTTCAGTTTTTTTTAACATATACATGTTAAAAAAAACTGATTAATGATTCGTTCTGTGGTAATCGGTCTGCAGAGAAATTGGTCTACCTTCTTGCTCATTTTACAATTAAAAGAAGCCAATTGGCCGCTATGGTCTGATCTTAAGCAATTTATTATTGATTTAGACACTGCGTCTGTGTTACAAAAGATGTTATCAATACAAGTATAAGAGGAGGCAGTGATGCGAGTTGGTTCTAAGAAAAGGTTAATCAAGTTAAAACTTTTAAATAAATTAATGAGTCTTACAGAAGTCGAACAGTTTTCCAACAGGTTCACATTGAAATCTCCACAAATTACTGCGTTTTTTTTGTTGGAAAAATCCGCTTTAGACTATCTTCTATAATTAATTCAAACTCGTTAAAATTAGCAGAGGGAGCCTGTACACACATAAGACGACAAACTGATCCAATTCCACACATGAAATCTCAATAGTTCGTTCAGCAGAAAGCTCTGTGATATCCTTACGCTCTTTAAATTTTAAGTTACGTTTAATAATAATCATGGATCCACCTCTACTTAAGCTCTTTCTTATGAACGAACTGACTGTTACATAATTTTCTATGTTGTTAATTGCTTCGTAGCCAGCCAGTGTTCTGTAACACTAAACACGTCAACGGAAATGTCGTGCAAAAAAAGACTTATTTCTAATGTTTTGCCAGAAAAGCCTTGAATATTTTGATGTACTACATGGAAACGATTAGACTTTTCTGTTGTCGTGTTTTTCAGTTTAAATTATGGTTAGTAATAAGTATACTGTTGCTACTTAAAGCAGGAGCATTGTCGTGGGACTGTGTTATAACTTCTATAACAGCGTCTGTAATATTAAAAGATAGCAAACTGGCTATATGTCTCAGATACCTTAGGGGTAAAAATAAATTATCCTCAAAAAGTTTGAAGTTCCTTACGAACTTATTAATGTCAAAATAAAATATAACGTCACTATGACGATTCAAATTATGAATGTGCGAATTTATGTTATATTACGAGTATTACGATATTACTTATTATGAGCGATGCCTGGGTTAGAGCAGTAAGGGAATGCACTTAGTACGAATTTACACCCACACTTTTCATGAATTCTTAAAAACACGTCAATGCTACTATTTACTTCTTTTTACTATTGTTATTACAATCACCTATTATAAGAATCACTGTTGTATATTTATCAAAGTCGCAACCCCTTAACAGTGTAATAATCTGCCTAAAAGTAGCTCCTGGATAGCCATAGTTTACTACCCTTTGTTGTAAATGGTTACTTAGGTGGTGGCCTAGCCCTACGCCTAGTTTATCAGAAAAAAACTACCTTTCTTCTGGATGGCCTGGTAGGAGTTCTAATGGTCTTTCTTGGTTGACCGTTGACTCAGTTGACTCGGGTTTACCGTGATCACATCGATATCAATGATACGACAATCTTCCGTTGTTCATTATCATTCTTGTGGTGACAACAGCCATTCCCGGAGCACCGAGTGTCATTAAACGCACACATAGATAATCATGTCACTGATAGTCTTGCGATTTGAGGTAACGAACAAATTTGACTTAATTGGTTAAGCTTTGGCTATGTGCGATGTTATTATGGGGTGGATAATTCGCCGTCCGTTATTAAAATAATAGTAATAACAAGGGAATTAATACATAGAGCGCACTATAAGTTTCCGGTACTGGCCACTTACATAAACAATATTTTAAAAGTAATTACAACATTTGAAAATAAAACTCTTTGGCTATAGAATACAGTTTTAGTTTGTTTCATCTGACTGTCACTTGTTTTTACATTGTGGCGTCATTTTAGAAATTGGTTGTCTACATCACCATGGATTTAACTGAAAGTGAAAATTTTCGTAGTATGATTTTCTACGACATTAAGTGTAATTTAACAGCTAAGCGGAGCTGCGGACAAATGAATTTTTGAAGGACATTGACCTTACGAGCCATCCCGCGTACAGTCCCGACCTTGTAACTTTTATTTATTTCCAAAAATTAAGAACCAGTTACGCGGTCAACGATTTTCATCACCTGAAGAGGCTGTCGAAGAGTATGAAAAATATGTTTCAGAGATTGTCGGCATAAATGTTTTCAGAATTGGTTCATTCATATGAAAAAGTGCATTAACGCTAAGGGAGAATATTTTGAGAAACAACAAATTAATTTCTGACCATTTATAGTATTTTTTTCTTATTCATTCCGGAAACTTATAGTGCGCCCCACTTAATATATACAGAACAGCATACTCCAAGAAGTCAATAATGTCACAATGTACAAGCCTACAACTCACTAGACCAATTTACTAAACCCAAATACGATAGGTAGTCTGCAGACTGTCTTAGTTGTAGTGTCAGATCAAGATTAGTATATTATTGTAATGTCATCGAAGTTCCACAGCACAGATAATATAATAAATAGTACACTAGTACCGGGTAACCTATCACAAACTCGAATTTATTTTTTCCGAAAATACGTCTGTTCGAACTTTCATTACCCCGAAAACCGAATTATATCGAAACCGTTGGTCTTTCAGGATATGTCGGATTTTTATCGCAAAGACACGAGTAGGTTCGATTAGGTAAGGTTAAGTTAGGTTTAAAGGAAAAAACATTTTCCTCTGAAAATTACTTTCGAGGTTATGAAAATTCAAGCAAGCGTTATTTTTGGAAAATGTAATTTCGGACTTCTGACAGGTACCCAATCTGGTACAAAGAAATGTCGCACTCGTAACTCCGCCTATTCGGACGCTTATTTTGATTCTTAAGTGTCGATACCACTTCCGTTCGAATGTAGGGCGGCAAGGGACACTGACTTTATTTCAGATTTTTTTTTTTAAACGAAATTAAAGCTTTTTGAAAAATGTTTACCGTATACTATAACGTGTTCTATTCAGTTTCGTTGATATAAAAAAATCATTGGTATATGTAAAGTAAGTACCTATTGAATACAGCTGTTTTCTTGTAAAACTTCGAGGTAAGTTTGTGTTTGTTTTTTATAGTGAAAATTGTTAGGTATTGTGTTTTCACACATCATCATATAGTAATCAAGCGTTTTTTCCATATTGATTGATTCAACGCTTTTACCAAAGCCGTTTGAGGTTGATAGACTGCTAACTTGATGGTACTACTAGTGTAGTTAGTCTCAATGTGCGACTCCTTATCTTCGATACTTTGAGGTGAGATAATAAAGTGGTATACTTGGAACTAATTTCAGTATTTCGAATTTCGTGTTATAATGACACAACGAAAAAACACGGGTACCAACGTTGCGAAACGAACTACAGCTTAGTGAGAAATGGTGCAACATTGTTTGAATATAAAAAGTTATCCCTTCAATCGTAAAGTATGATGACGTATGATTCAAAGGTCTTCAACTTCTGAGCTAAACCGTATGCAAACAAAATGTAAAAACAAGTATTACATCACGCAATTGACACACGAAGCAATGAATAAACACGTGTACCTACTACCCGCCATTGCAGGCTTCATTCACAAGATGTGACGTGATTTAGAAAATTATAGCTACACGGTGTGGGTAACTAATAAACATAATTTGAAAGTTACGCTCGACCACACGCAAAATAGCAGCACGCTATGGAAATTCTAACATTGACTTTTAACCATAAGCTAAGAAAGAGAATACACGTAACCATAAGCTAAGAAAGAGAACACACGTACTAAATAGGTTCTCTCGTTTTCAAAATAAGGAACAATGACAAATGTGCCAATTATAAGGCTGCAACAAATAAAAATATTCTAATACTCATCCATGCAAATAATCATTTATTCCATATGTAAAAATTGTACCCTTGAAAATGTCATTTTTAAGTTACTGCTCGTTCACTGTGCCGACTTCACCGAGAAGAACGAGCAAGAAACTACAGTTGCAGTGCCGCTCAGAGCTTCAAATCGCAAAGATCTGAGGGGAACTGCCACTGCGCCCGTCACCCTGAGACATAACTTGGCAAATCCCACATGCCTGTAATTTCACCAGCACCCTTATCCTTCAAAACCGGAACACAGTAATGCTAACATTACTGTTTTTCGGCAGAAATAGGTAAGGTAAGGTAAGGCAGTACTTCCCTGGACGAGCTCTTTCACAAGGAGCTCTACTGCTTGCAAATCTAGACGTAGTCTAGAATTTTATAATATGACTTTTCAATTAAAATACTTTTAACTCAACTGCCTCCGTGGTCGAACGGTTACCATATGCCGGACGCAGAGGTCCCAGGTTCGATTCCCGGGCCGGGAGAAATATTTGTATGGCCTACATTTATTTATCTCGCGAATTTGGGTGTAATTTGTGGTTGTCTATGTGTGTGTCCATGGCATCCGCGACGCAGAGTTTCCCTAGCGCGGGGCTATGTTGAGTGTGTGCGTTATTTATTATATTTAATGTAAGTTTTAAACTTAGGAAATGGTAAAAACGTATACAGTTCCTCATAAAAGAATCGTTCGCCTTAGTTAAACAAAATCATGGTACCACGAGTTTGGAGTTAGTTCTAAGGTCAATATTATGGATATCTTCTTTCTTGACGAAATTATGTATATTATTGTGGGCATACAAAATATTTGAGTATATGTTCAGTGATGCCACAGTCATGATATCAGTGTCCTTAAACTACTCTGAGAAAACCCGAGAACCTAAACGGTACACAGAAGGAATCGCTCGCTTTTGAGATGAGATTAAATTCCTTTAAACAAATCTAATGAGATCATTTAAGATGATAATGTGGTCTGGAAAGCAAACCCCACTGTTGGATAGTGGTCGGACAGGCACTCTTAAAACCCATATTTGTTCTGTATTAGTAAAGCTTTTTGAAATAAAAGACCTTTATCCTGAACTTAAAATTTGAAACCTATAAAAGTTCCAGAAACTTTCAACTTTAGACTGGCTTTTAACGGTTAGGCCCACATTGATAATAAAAAAAACAGGAATCTGTTTAGAAAGCAGTTAAGGGAATATTTATATTTTTATAAAAAAATATAATTAAGAAAGTAAATGAAAAAATCTTAGTAATATTTAAACGGTTTCTTAAAAAAGAAAAAACAATAAAAATACGCGATGACCTTTGAAGGAAAATGCGTGGGCGCGCGCGGCGCGTGGGCCTGCCATCTAACACGGTATTGCTACTGATCAACAAACTGCTAACCGAACAGAAGCTTTCAATTCTTACAGAAACAGAATATCGATGCAATATGTAAGAATAACCTCATTGGCACATCGGACAGATATTACTGATAGCACCTGGAAAGGACAGAGCTAAATGGCTTACTTTTTTATGATTTTAACTAACGAACGAAAAAATCGTGCGCCTGGTGGTCAGCGACACGTCTGTTCATAGCAGTTACAGCTCATAACTTTAAATCACAAAGATTGCGCGTGTACTCACACATAACTTGACACATCTCATATGCATGTAATTTCATTAGCATCCTTCACCCTTCAAAACAGGGATGCACTAATACTTACATTACTGCTTGGCGAAAATAGGTAAGTGGCAGTACTTCCCTGGATGCACTCTTTCACAAGGAGCTCTAGTGGTACGAAAGTATCCCAAAGTATGTTGTCTCGCTCATGACCCCGAGTTAACCCTACAATCTTACTCAGCTTTCAAAACTATTCGTAGTAATAGTATTTATATCTTTTACTTATATCTTTTTTGCCTCCTGACGCAAAAGAGGGGTATGAAGCCTTTATTTGTGATCCCAAACGGATGGACTGACATCAAAACGATTTTTTTTTATTTGAAGGCTAATTTAATTGGAACGGTTTTTAATTGTGTTTCAATAAATAGAAGAAATTTAAATTTAAGGTAATAACTTTTTATTTTGGTTTGCAAATAATGAATACTAGGTTGTATTTGATAGCGTTTATATAAACACGAGTAAACTACATAATAAATAAGTAGGTCGTTGTCATTTGATATGCTACCTTTTTCATACCTTTGAAAAATAACTTATGTTACATTTCTTTTGATCGTTTAAGTAAAGAAGCGAAGAATTGTGCTTGTATATTCAGCATTAATAGAATTTACATAATAATGTACTGTTTTTTTTCCTTATTTTCCTCGTGCTTCTAAGTATTCGGTCGAATAGCATAAATTAGGCCGAATACGTAGAATACGAACAGTAACCGAATATTCGTTGCAACTCTAGTTCTTGGCGATAATTATCGAAGAACATCTGCTCAACTGGTTAAAGATCATTAGCTCTTTTCCAAGTCAGTGTACAGATGACATTAATAAAATGAATATTTATTAACCGACTTCAAAAAAGGAGGTCTTCGGAGTCTCAATTCGACTGTATTTTTAACTGCCTCAATGGCCGAACGGTTACCTTGCCGGACTGCCACGCAAAAGTCCCAGGTCCGATTTATTATTGTATTTTATTATTGCTCTCGTGAGTTTGGGTATAATTTGTGGGTCTGTGTGTGTCCATGGCACCCACGACACATGGTTTCCCTAGTGCGGGGCTATGTTGAGTGTGTGTGTTACATCGAGTATATAACCAGAAATAGAGACGAAATGTCATTTAATTTGTTTGAAAACTATTCTGCCATGTCATTACTGTAACAACTGCTCTCCGATTGGCTAGCCCGAGTTCGAAACAATTGACAGGTGTCGTCAACTGTTTCACTTCAAATTGACCTGTTAACTTGAGCCTTGCTATAATGGACGAAAATTGCAAAATTACATATTTACCCATTGACTTACAATTATATATTTACCTAATATTTAATTACCGATGAAATGTGACCCCGCTTGTTTTGCTGTTTTTCCCACACCACCGAATAGAACAGCACGCCATTGTTAGAGATGTTATCTTTATTACAATAAATACAGAATATTTCTGGAATATACGGAGACGTACACACAGGTCAGTAGTTGGCCTGTCTATATTTCAGTGCAAACAAGAGTTGATATTTATAAGAGCTGTATCGCTAACGTGTTACCAGGAATATATGGCCCTTATTTCGTCTCTGTTTCTGGTTATATACTCAACGGTGTGTTATTATTGTTACTTGTCCGATAGACTTAAAACTTGGTAATTTCTTTGGTGGCGCAGTGACCCAAGTAGGTCTTGACCTAAATTTACAAACGACCCTATATATATTTATACAGGGTGGAAATTTGTAACGCCACCTGGAGGGAAACTACTCTAAATACTGGAGATAGAAATTTTTACTTAAAGAAAACTTTCCTTTATTTTTTAAAAGAAATAAAACTGCATTCATAGATTTTCGAAAATTTCTAGCAACACGCGTGATTCGAACCCGCTTTAATTTGAAGAAAAAGGCACCCTGCACTTTTATTGCATCGATCGATAGGGTTAATAAAAATAAAATCTCTCTCACAAAATGGATAATTAATTCTAACTAATTAGTTGCTTACCATTTTCGTTCGATTATACTTGTGAAATTATCAGAATTCAAATTACACTAAATTAAACTATTTAAAAACAAGATAAAATATGAAATATGACGCTTCTCATACGCTCTACTGCGTCCAGTAGGGCTAACACGATAGGGCGCGACTTGCTCGAGAACGACATAGAAGCGCGAGATATTGCTATTATCTATGCGAGAGTAGCAGTATCTCGCGCTTTATGTCGCTCCTCGTGCTAGCCCTACTGATTGGTTAAAATATAAGCGATAGGTACTTGACCAATCACGGACACTTTTATCCCTTAGGTTTTTATTCTGATGTGTTTGTTTGAGTTTGTTTTAAATATTGGTTGTGTTTCATTATTTTCATTTACTCGTACAAAAAGTATTGTTTGCAATCATAACATAATTAGGTTTTAAAATCTCGCATCTATTACTTAGGCCACGTGGCTTTTAAAACTCGAATTTAAGAACCCTCATTATGCAACGGTTGCATTGTTTTGTATTTTTTTTACCGTCCATGATACATACAATGTTTTTCATCACATTTGAGATGAAATATATACAATGTTTATTTCTTGTATCAATAAATATGGTTCACAACACAACAATTATGGATTTGGCAAATCGCGTGATTTTTTTTTAACAGATGGCCAGCTAGCTATTCTTCCATAGATAAATAATGCAACTCGAATTAAAATATTGTAATTGTAATGCAAAGACGCATACAACTATGATGGACTGTAAAAAAAATAAAATCAAATAAAAGAAATACTTATTAATAAGTATTTAAGTAGCATGTGGCGGAATTGCAATACAATTTCTGTTCATTTTAAGCGAATGTTTTCATTTTGAACTTAAGTAGCCTCCTTGCCTGAACTTGAACCTGACCTATGTAAGGAAGTATATCTGCAAATTTTTAAAAAATCCTTACCGACCATTGATGTAATGGGAAGAAAAAATGCCCGAGGGTATTATTTGCGGCATTATAGTCAAGGTAGCCACCATGCAATCATAGTATTTAAGAACAAGTGTGATGAAAAATACTATTTCCTACCGCCGCCAAAATCAATAATATACCATATCGTTATGGCAATTCACAAATGTGCGATTGAGAGCGCGCGATTAATTAAATAAACCATAGTTTCCCAAAGTGGTCTCTAACGCCTTTAAGTGGACGCTGAAAAGTCCTAGGGAGGGGTTGGGGCCTCGGAAGCAATTGATGCTGTACAGGGGATTGCTACCGCATTTGAAAAAGCAAACTGAATAATCTATATCCACTACACTACACATGTGTATAAAAGCCATCAGACTAAAAAGGTAACAAAAAATATCTCAAAGCGTAGGCTAATAAAAAAACTAGAATAAGTAATATTTCAAAAAGGGTGACCATAAAAAAAAACGATATTTTTTTCTATTCTTCGATTGACTTGAGATTTAGTCACATTTTTAAAATAAAACTAAGTACCATTTAAAGAGCGGCAGTGACAATGTTGTATAGCATTTTTACAAATCCTTCTTTAACTTTATAAGGAACTACGTGATTCCGTGGAATTGGTAACACTGAATCTGGTGACCTTATACTGAAATCAAGTTACCAAGCCACAAAAATTAAAAGTTGTTACCATTCATTGCTTGTTCAACCACAACCAGTTGAAGGAAAATTGAAATCTATGACTTGGCAGTATCTCAGCCTGTCCCGGAGGGCGAAAAATTTTAATACTATTCAACCATAACGACCATTTCACCAGTACAGACACTTGGCATTGATTTTACGTACGTTTATGGGTTTGAAAATCGTATTCGTTTTGGAGGTGGCCTCCATGTCACTTCAAAGAATAATATTAGGTTTTCAAACCTATCCACAAAACAAAAACAGACAAAAAGAAAGAATAATCTCAGTACAGAGTACTAAAAAAACCGAAAAGTGAGCAAACCCGGATTCATCCCATAGTTCGCCACTATACGGGACTTGACACAGGAGATAATAAAAATTGGTTCTCACTTTTCTCTCTCAAAGTATATTGAGAGAGAAAAACGCCTTGAATAGGAGAATAGCAAAATCAACCATTAAAATAATTGCTCCTTATAATAAAATTTAGGCGCTATTTATAAAAATGAATCTTCATGCATGAACAACCACCCTTAGAGGTGGATGATTGTCTTCAAAATTGTATGGGACCACTATGGAGGTACCCTCTGTCCAACAAAAAAAGAATCATGAAAATCGGTACACAAATACTGGAGTTATCGCGTAACACACAAAAAAAAATACTGTCGAGTTGAGAACCTCCTCCTTTTTTTGGAGTCGGTTAAAAAAGGCAAAGCAAAAATAAAACAAAACAAACTAAGCAAACATATGAAATTTTAAGCGGTCAACATAATTTGAATTACTGTCATGCGACTGTGACGTATGCAAAGGATCCCTAATGCCATTTCACTGAACCCTTTACAGGTCCAATGGTTTCCAATTTTGTAACAATAGTTCAGAATAGCGTGATTAGCATTAATAGTAGACATAGCTTTGACGTTTGACGACTGACACCATCCCCGTATGTCGAGACCATGGGTTATTCCATTCTATATCCGAAAAAAATTTTCATTTTGAATGTTTTAAAATATCATAGATTCTATAACTTCTTTTGCGTAAACGATTCACACCTTCAATATCGATTCAAAGAAAGTACAAGGTCGGCGTTAGTCACTTCCATTACGAGCCTTACTTGGCAAAAAACGGTGTTAAGTTCTAAGAATTTAGTTACCAGCAAATGAGATATAATATAACAAATCAAGTAAGTAAAGATGGAATTCGATGTAAACCAGAACAAGGTAATGCTGAGTCAGATTCGCTAACTTATTTGGACCTTCGTCATGTTAATATTAACTGACAAAACAAACAATGGAGTAAAAAATCAATACTGGCGCCAGTTATCTTCTGAAATATGAAATAACCTCTTCTTGTAAGAACAACAGCGCCTAAATGATTATCAACATTCAGAGGAAAATTTGTGATGTGGGCTGCACGAAAGGTGCCAATCTTTTCCTGGCGTACTCTGGCCAACAATCGGGGAGTACCTTGTGTCGATTGCCATTTTTTTTAGAACATCAAGTGACGGGGCAAACTAGTCGTGCGCGTGTTGGTAAGCGACACATCCGTTCATAACAGTGACACTGCCACTCAGAGCTTTAAATCGCAAAGATCTGAGGGGCACTGCCACTGCGCCCGTTACCCTCCGACATAAGTTGACAAGTCCCATGTGCCTGAAATGCGTCAGGGTCATGTTTGGTGTGGATCACCAAGAGTTAGTTACCGTACTTTATGAAACTGAAGATATTATTAACCCATCGATGTATGTTTACGACGCCTGTGTTTATGTGAAACAAAACCTAAGCAACTTTAATACAGTCAAAACTAGATATCCTAGAAACACAAGGAATAAAAAAGAAATACGGCCCAAACAACGCAATAACCTGCAATTTTACAGAAGAACGACGTTCGTATTGACACCCAAATTATTTATTAAATTACCGGATGCTGTTAAAGTATTAGATTGTGGACAATTTAAAATGAAATTGCATAATTAGTTAGTAACTCAATGCTACAACAATATTCATGATTTTTTACTTGACAACATACAATGTAAAATTTAAGTATTGTATGCATTGACTTACAAATAAATGGACGACGGGTCTAATACAAAAACCACGAAAAAAATGTCCCAAATCAACCTATTTAAACGTAGTGACATGTAAAGGAATATGAAAAAGCTAAAACGTTGAATTTAAATTGTAATGTCATCGCAGTACTGTCTAATTTTGCTTGCTTCGCTGTCAGTCGAACAAACGAAGACTAAAGCGTGAATGACGCTCTGTACACGATTTTAACGCCCTATAAGTTCGGACACTTTTTAGCGCGGACCCGACGTCCATATAATTGTAAGTCAATGATTGTATGTTATATTTTCGAGTTTCCATTTTTTGGTTAAATCCAATTGTTATTGTTTGTTTATGCTATTGTTTTAATTTAACTTTAATGCATGGTATATCAAAAACAAAAAAAGTTTGGTGAAAAATTATCGCATGCCAAGTTTATGGTGTAATGGACCATAAGACCTACAATGTTAACTACATTTTTCAGCTAATAAATATCTTGTATTCTTGTAATTTACTTATAAATAATATACAAATTTTCTTTTCACCAAGATGGCTCGGATTATACTATTATGACCTTGATACAATAAGAATGGGAAGAAGAGGAAAATGTCCACTGTTACTATTTCACAAGCAAGGTTTTTTTTATAATGTGAGTTACGTTTTGTGCAGTATATTGTAGATATTTAATGGTATTCTTGCTTAAATGCGCAAATAGAAATCATTTAAAAAATAAAATAATAGTTTGATCAATAATGTATTGGAAGTGTTGATATACAACATTTTGTAAAAATGTTGTATCAACCCTTTCATAAAAATTTCATTCTTTACTTACAAAATACAGCTGTAAAGGTCCATTCAAAGAATTTTGTAAAAACCGAAACAAGTGAAAATCTATGTCGGACTCATACGATGGATTAAAGTAACACACGCCAACCTAACTGCAATCGTTTTTGATAGCTTTGAAAACGTGTGTGTGGTTTGGCATTACCATGATGCAATGCGACACCTTTGTAATTCACCATTCTGGGCGTTTTTTAATTAATTATGAACTTAAAAACTTTCCCGCCTGTTCTTAAAATGCGCGCTAAAATATATCTTTTTTTAATGACTGCAGACAATGTATCATTTTAAAAGAATAAAGTTCTTTTTTGTTTAAAGTTCAACCCATTACTTTCAATATGCTCCGTATCTAAGTCGTACATTCATTTCACGTATTTGTGATAAAATACAAATTAATTATAAAATTCATTTTTATTTTGACTAAGCTTGGTAGCTTTACTAAGGAAGGAAACTGGTAAGGTCCAAAGCGAACTTGCCACTGTAAATTGAGGACATTTTAGAGGACATCTTAAGATCAGGTCTAGGGTACCCATAGCTGACAAGCGTGTACCAAAGCATTGATGCGTGTTGATGAGACGAATAATGTGTCAGGATCGTTGCAAGTGGATGTTTTTTCCGCCTATCCCGACCGAAAATGCATTCAAAGATCTGTTAACGATATAAAGCGGTCATGTAAAATCACGCTTCGCGTGAACTTAGGGTATTGGTAGAAGAACATTGATATTTAATTCAAAGCACTGGGCATTAAATAAAATGTCGATATTCTTAGGTTTTCGCGAATGAAACTATTTAACCAACTTGAAAAAAAGGAGGAGGTTCTAAATTCGACTCTTTTTTTGTATGTATGGTACGCGGTAACTCATTTGTGTGCCGATTTTGACGATTCTTTTTTGTTGGAAAGAGGGTACCTTAATAGGAATATTCCATTTCTAATGGTGGCAAACTAAGGGATGCGCACTTTCCTGGTAACCGATAAAACTTGGCAAATAGATTATCCCGCGAACTTTTGAGGTCGATTTTTTTAGTACTCTATAACCAACAATAACATTTGTTTGAAAACAAATATACGCGAATTAGACCCGGAATAGTTGCTACATTTACAAAATTAATTAAAGTTGATAAAAAAACCAAATAATAAATAATGCACTGCTTCTATTTCGGTCTTTGGTGTCACGGCGGTCGCGTAATTCACATTTGATGGTTGCTACATTAACCTACATAATATATTTTAGTTAACATTAACTAAAGTTTCGTATTTGGCAGGCAAAATGTGTCATGAAAATTACTTTTGGAAGTAATAAAGGATTTCAGGGATGTAAACAAAAAAGCTTTGGTACCCCACAACGGGCGAACGGTTACTTCTTAATTGCGAGGTCCTACTACTTACCTAGGAATTAAATTTGTTAATTGCGTGTAAATGCTTTGCAGCAACATTTCTCGCTAACGGTAAATGAAAACATTGTGATAAAACCTCAATGCCGAAAAAGGTATACAATCCTTAGCAATCGTGCGAAGTCTAAGGTTTAACTAAACCATCTTCTTAAAGAGGACCGGCAGAGGGTCGTGCATAAAAAAATGTACGCGTAATTGAAAGTTTAACAATTATAATTTTTATTGTCTTCATATTTATCGAAAATGTCATCAAAAATCATCAAGTCGCTGCCTTTAAAACGAAGTACAGCAGAATATTATCAATTTACACGACGACCAAGCCATCTTCGTTCTTCTTAAAAATTTTTTGACTCTAGAAGATCGGTACTTTATTCAGGATAAAGTTTCGCTTACTTTGAAATCGTAATATTCTGCAATAATGCGGTCCTGTGTAAAAGCAACGAAATATCGATTAGATATTAAGACTGGAATAAAAGGTAGGACAAAACAATAAAAAGAAAAAAAGAAAAATAAATTAGTGGTCAAGTCGGAAGCCGAAATCGCATCCTTGCCAATGTCTTCCCTCTTACAACCATGATCCAGCTCGTAGAAGTAAAGCTCCTTGTGAAAGAGATTCGACCAGGAAAGTGCTGCCACCACACCTATTTCTGCCGCCAAGCAGTATTTTGGGCCTGACTTCAACTTAAATGAATAATTATGTAACTTTGCAAAGACGACTGTCAAGAAGTTTATTTTTATTCTTCGTATTCAAGTTATGTCTATTACTATTTCTTTATCATCAAAAAATACTGTTCTACTTAACATAAATTACATTTCCAGTTAAGCAGAAGTATGTAGCATGGTTAATTCCATTAAACAAAACTGTTTTGCTCTCAAATTATAAGTATTTATTTTATTTTTGTTTTATTCAATGAACAAAGTTTCAACAGCATTCTTAAACTTATTTGACAAAAATGTGGTTTAAGCAGTACAAAAGCCAATTACAGAAAGTATGATTACAAACAACATTGGGTAGAAAAATAACTTTAAATTGGTACAATAAAAAGTGAGGTCATAACTAACTGTAAATTACTGACATAAATTGTCATGTATAGGTCTGTGTAGGTATATGTGTGTGAATGTGTAAATATGTGATGGAGCGTGAGTGTCTGGTTCGCCTCCCCCTATTTCCTCAAAAAATGTGCAAGGCAGGTAAAACTAACAAAGAAAGAAACTGCTCGCATCGTTAGTGCTTGTAAGTCGGCTTACATGGCGCACGACATCGACGCAAATAAAACTGTTTAAGAAAATAAGTTAAAGTAAAATGGTTCAATTATAATAACTGAGTTAAATTCAAATACATTATATAAAGTTTATGTTGATTAATTAATAAAATGAGAAATAAATACATTTTTTTTTAAATTTATTTATTTATACCTCTGATGTTCCCAAGCAAAGGGTACAAGCGACACATGAAAAAGCTGCGTACGATGTGACCTTTTCTTAGGAGCTTTTAAGCTGATTATCCTATTAACTAATTCTGCACAATCTAATTTTCCCGAATATATATCGTACAAAACAGCCATATCTTGCATACGACGTCTATCGCTAAGTGTAGTGAGGCCATGTTTACTACACGACTTCATGTAATCGTTTAGTATGTTATTAGTAGGAAAATTAAAATATTTTATGAATTTTATTTGCAGGCGTTCGATAGCGTGTTCGTATCTAATATACTGTGGGTTCTAAATAGTGCAGCAGTATTCAAGAATGCTTCGAACATATGCACAGTACAACACTTTGATACACAGTTAACAGTAATTCTGTTAGTAAAGTCTTCTTGCAGTTTTAGGCAATCTTCTCGGGATTTGACCGTCATATAAATTTTTGTGTCATCAGCATAAAGTAAAAGTTTTGCATACTTAAAACAGGAGCTAATGTCACTAATAAAAGCTATGTAGAATAAAGGACCGAGTAGTGAGCCTTGTGGTACGCCGGAAGATATATGATGCAGTCAGAGCGATTTCCACCTATAACTACAGCTTGTTTCCTATTCGAAATATACGATTTAATCCATCTGTACAGGTCTCCACGTATTCCCAGCTGAAAAAGCTTCCGCAAAAGTATAATGTGATCTACGCAGTCGAAAGCTTTTTCGAAGTCCGTGTAGATCACATCAACCTGAGAATGAGTACCCATATACCGGTGCAAGTCACTCATATAAATGCCTAAATTTGAGACTGTTGATCGTCCTCCTACAAAACCGTGCTGCTCATCAGATATACTCTGTTTTGTGTTAATATGGGATAAATACTTTTGTAAACGACCCTCTCTTAACACTTTGCAAAAACATTCAAAATGGATATTGGTCGGTAATTCTCTGTTCTGCATTTTGAATCCTTTTTGTGAATAGGAACAATATGGGCTTTTTTCCACTTTGAGGGAAAAACTCCATTTGATATAGAACCGTTAAAAATGATACTCAAAGGAAAAGAGAGACACTATTTGTAAGTCAATGGACACGGCGCAATTATTTATAAATGAAGGCGGGCTCTGATCACTACGAGCAGACTTCCTAACATCCAGCGCAGAAAGCAGCCTACAAATTTCATTTTGAGAGACCGATAAAGAACGTATTAATTCACGAGTACTAACTGAAGGTTGCTCATCATTTGTCATTCCTCCTTTGTTGCAGGTAACACTTTGCTGGGGGAATAAACATTTTCTCGAAATAATGATTGCATGCGGGGCAAATAGTATCGCCGTCCACCAACTGCCTACCCTCGTATGTCATTGAACCTGGATAACCTGTGTTACGCTTGCGTTTAGAGTTAATGTACGACCAAAGTAATTTAGGGTTAGATTTGATGTTATCCTGGTAATGTAATATGTATTTTTTAATACAGTTCCTCAAAACGTGGTATTTTTCGCACTACAAATCGTGCCGAAAGTTGGAATTTTCGCACTAGTGCTTTTTACTTTTCCATTTTTTTTTAAATTTACTGTTGTTTCAAATCTTAAGTACAGAACTAAAGAAGTTGTATATTTATTTAATATTTATGTGCTTTGTGACGTAAGTCATTCGTCATTAAAACTTATATTTATTTACAAATACTATATAATGAACGTATCGAGTGGAGGTCTCTGCCTACCCCTGAATGGGTGACAGGCGAGATTTTTATGTATATATTTGTTTTATGTATTACAGATAAATTGTATCTCACTACCGTGCACGGGTTCCTAAAGAAGTTTAAACAAAAGTACCAGGACTTCATAATAAGAAAAGTGGTTAGAGACCGATATTACAGAAAATAAACAAAAACAGCACGTTAGAACTAGATTTCCATAGACTTTTAAATAATGGTTGCAGTGGTTGTATTTCATTATTTTAATTTACTAGCAGAAAATGAGTTTTTTTTAAATACTGTTTTATTTTACTTTCAATGTAGTTTTTTCGCAAATGTATTAAAAAACGTCGTTTGATACACGTGCGGATTTGTCATTTCCACTTGTCTCGCGTCTTGACCCTCGCCTCTGGCTCGGGCCAAGAAGCCTCGAGCCTCGTGAATAATGACTAACTTTCCGCACTTATACCAAAAATAACTATTTAATAACATTCGCTTTGCATAATCTTCATCCTTTTTCTTTCTTTTAATAAAGAAAAAGTATCGTAATCCAGGTGATTACCATAGCGCTTCCATCGACGATGCGCTTTAACTTTTTCGTTTAATAAGCAAACAAGCGCACGATTGTACCATACTGGATATTGATTCAGCCGATTAGTGTCTTTAATAGGGACAAACTTATAATTTTTTTTATATATCTATTTTACTTATGTATATATATTATGTACATTGCATAATAAATAACTTTACATATATTTTTTACTTTTTATCCCTTAAATTCTGTTTCTGCGTTACTGTTCTCCGTTTTGCAAGTTGACTTAAACACTATCCGCTAAATGAAAAAAAAAAGGCTATTCCATTAAAAAATTGTTGTCACAAACGTAATTTAGAAATAAAATGGAATCATATATTTTTTTTATTAAGTTTTATGGCTCTGGGGTCTTGAAATTTCACGCAGCAGTAAAAAAAACGTTTACGGATAATATAAAACTTCCCTTCTCCTCACAATGATGCTATACAAGGATTTAATTCACAACCAAAAAGTAATAATGTATACGAAATTATTGAAGATAAATGCAAGTTAATTAACTAAAGTATTAAATTAATATTACTCAACGTAATATCTAATGTGCGAGTGAAACAATATCCTATACCCAACAGCGTCGTGCACTAATTATTCTAGCTTTACAAGGATGATAGACCTGTAACACTGTGTAATAATAACTTTTAAATAATATATAAGTTGTAAAAAATGAGCTATTCTATAAGGACGTCTTAAAAGTCTTTTATGCAAGATGCATAAAATAGCCTAGAAAGGAACTTCTTTATTTAAAACGTCTAAAAAGAACCCTGACTGAAATTAGCTTCCAGTTTCTTGAAAGGCGTCCCTATGCGTTTTTCTGTGAAACGTAGACTTGAAAAGGCAGTCGCTGAATACCTAGGTTACTGCTTTGACTATCAACTTGTAATAAAAAGTATATATTCGTGTATAATTCCTTATAAGCATTGCAATTGTACGGTTGTAATAGGTACCGTGTGTAGGCCTAAGTAATAGGTACTAGATTTTAAGACCTAATTATGTAATGATTGCATACAATACTTTTTCTACGAATAAATAAAATTATGAAACCGAACCAATAATTAATGTATATTTTGTTAATTTTTTTTTTTATTTATTAAGGCTTTGGCAAAGCCATCAGCCTAAACATGAAGTTTAAATATGTTTCTGTAAATATGGCTGCCACAAAGAGGATAGGCAATTTGAGGCGGCGTGCTTGGATTGACTCGGGATTCCTTAAAACGGGCCGATACGGGTATTTTATTTCGAGATTCGTATAATTTCGCGTTTTAATCTTCGATTAAGGCACAATAGCACTATCCTATTCCACTTTAAACTAATTTTTTTGACAAAATAATTGAAAGTCAAAATAAAAACGACACTTTTCCCTCCAAAAGGTCCAGAGCGAATCCTATATTTTGTTAACAATCCATGACAATAAACGCAATTTTTTTTTTTAATTTTAATCCACAGGGTAGGCAAAGGTTCCACCATACAGCCTCTTCATATATTTAGACAAAAGTAAATAAACGCTACAAAACAAAAAACCAGAGAGATAGAATAGAACTGGCCAAGTAGGTACCGCTTACATTTTAACCTTAGAGGATGGAAAAAAATAATGGTTTCCACAGTCCATAGTCTTTTTTTTTGGTACTGTTTACTGTTTTGTACTTTTCCATTGGAAAAGGCAAAGACACTAATGCGCCATTTAAAAAATGGATGCAAAACTGGTAGGAGACCCTGTTAATCAAAGGCACTTGGTACCATGGTATAGATTCTGAAATTAAACAGCCGTGGTTTGTGAAAAGAAGATATATTCATAGAAAGTTTTATACATCTATTTGCAGATTACGTCTTGGTCATGGATGTTTCAATGAACATCTGCATAGAATAATAATATTATAATAACACACACACTCAACATAGCCCCGCATTAGGGAAACTCTGTCTCACGGGTGCCATGGACACACACATAGACAACCACAAATTACATCCAAACTCATGAGAGAAATAAATATTTCTCCCGGCCCGGGAATCGAACCTGAAGACCTCTGCGTGGCAGTCCGGCACGGTAACCGTTCGGCTACGGAGGCAGTTATGATAGAATGCAAATGATCTCCTCCCCGTCGTGCACTGTAACTACTCCAACCAATCCTTGCATCATATATTTTTCGATTGCCCACATTTTCTATCGATAGAATAATCCTCATCGATAACCTTCTTGAACTGTACAAAACCCCTAAAAACATCCCGTTTTATTTACCAGATCTCGTGAAGTCCATAGTTTAAGATTTTTACCAATATTTTTTATAAAGATTTATGGCCCGGTTGCAAGATTTTTAGGCCAATTTAACTTATCAAGAAGCATTATGGCGTTTGAGTACTGTCCCAATTCATATTTTAATTAGTAAAAATACGGCGTTCTAGCCAATTTACTGTAATATTCATTATAGTTCTGTTTACAGAACTTTAATGAAAATTTTCAGCTCAGTGGCGAGTTCTATAGATTAAGGGCGCGTTCAAATTAGCCGGCGACCGCGCGACTGTCACTTTTCATACACTTTCAACTTTGTACAGTCGCGCTGCAGTGCAATTAATTGTTCAAATTAACACCGATGGATGAAAATCCTGCAATATAGGATAGCAGTTCCGCCAGTTATTCCAATCGACTGGATTAAAAAAGGCAAGGGAAAATTTGGTCGCACTTAAGCAGCGCGGCCGCCGCGCGACTGCAGCGCTTCTAAGAGCAGCTAATTTGAACGCGCCATAAAGTAGCTACAGGAGTAGAAAATATTAAATACCTATAACGCTATTACGCTACCGAAACGCTCTACTACCAGCTCTACTTATGTCTCAGGGCGCAACGGCAGTGACCATAAGATCTTTGCGCCACCAGGTGCACGATTTATTTGTCCCATTATTTGATATTAAAAAAATCACAAATCTATAATATATATAAAATATATATAAACAAAGATACTTAGAAATCAAAATCATAGTGCACATCGCCACAGCGATTGCCGCCATTGAGAAGCAATAGCCACCGTTCTTTTAAATAAAACTATTGTAAATAACAATCCTTCAATACGAGCCTACATAAAGGTTTTCCCTTTTACGTAACTACTGGCTGTGCATAACATAATCTTCGTAATACTAAGGCAAACATACACTTAGCGTGTTGTCAAAGAAAGTGCTAAACTCCAAGTGTGAAATTGTTGACGTCGTTTTACGGCAAACGAGGCTTTAAAGTGTTTAGCGATGCTACTAAGTATACTATAGATAGGTACTTTGATCACTGCTTTTGTTCTAATAACTGCATTATTGTTTATGGAATCCCTGCAGGTAACTGTATTGATTGGTCAGTTACCAAGTGTTTGTACTTTTATTGGATTTGAAATATACTTTTTTTTTATTTCGTACAAATTATACAGTGTCAAACGTTCTCCAAATTGATCATTTTTTTTTTCAATATTTTTACAATACCATACAAATATTCTTTATTCCACACTGGGTAAAATACAAAATAATACAAAAAATTTAAAAAAACAAGTACAACAGGCGGCCTTCTTGCTATATAGCAATCTCTTCCAGGCAACCTTCGGGTTACAGGAGAAACTGTGAAATAATAACTAATTGAGGGCGCAACAGAATATGTGTTTTAAATACGTTTAACACGTTTACGTTGCACACATACACGAATGAAAAAAAATAATAATAATAATAGTTTAAAACAGATATCCAAAATAGTAATAAATAAAAAAATACTTTAAAAAATTAAAAAATCACAAAAACAATACATATGGTTACTCAAAATGAAAGTAGATTATGTTATACAACACTAAAGATCTAAAACAGGTAAGAATAGGAGAAAATAATAATAATTAGAGTGTAAGATAAAGAGCTTTGAGTAGAGTTTTGAAAGACTCAACAGATTTAGCGCGACTGATCGATTCGGGCAGAGAATTCCACAGCTTCATGCTTCTAACCTTTAAGGAGTTGGAATAGAAGTTAGAAGAATGGATAGGACAGTTTAAAGAAAGTGCAAGAGAAGACTGTAAGGTGCGGCTGAGAGTTGTGCTATGAAACACGAAACAAACTTTGGGGTAGGGAGGAGAGGTGGGATTAAGGAGAACAGAGTACAGAAGGGATAATATATTTTCTATGTTAGTGTGTGTCGTAATCTATAAATAACGCGCACACTCATAGTCCCACACTAAGGAAACCGTACCGCGGGTGCCATGGACTCACACATCGACAGCCAATTACACCCAAACTCACGAGATAAATAAATGTAGGCCATACAAATATTTCTCTCGGCCTGGAAATCGAAATCGGGACCTTTGCGTGACAGTCCTATGTTATTCTAGTCCTACGTTCACTAACAGTAGTGTAAGTAAATATTATTATTGATCATAACCATTGCTGTGCATATCTGTAATGGTTTATTACATTACCACATCATCACTGAGAATACAATATGTTAAATGTCCTTACTAAATGCAAACTAGGATGATCCCTGTGACACTTCATTTGACATTTGAAAAGAGATGAGATGAAGTCACCCATCTATTGCTAAAAAAATCGCAGTCTGGTGCAGATGCAAGAAGAGCAATACGGCACTGCTAAGCTCGAACAAGCGGTGGGCTACTGTGATGAACACATGATGAGATAACAGGTCAGCTTATGCACATCCACCGCTGGACATAACACTGAAAATTATAACAAGAAAGACGCTGGCACTGCTGTCCGTATCTTGAATGTCCATTGAAGCGGTCGCTTCCTACACCAACCACATGTAAAGTCAGGCCGAATTTTTTCATGATCTTATAGACAAGATTTTGTTCTACATTTTGTTATTTCCATGCAATGCGAGGAACTATTTGTATGGGAAGCAAAGAAAAACCAAAATTTTTCGAAAGTTCTGTTTCAATTCGAAGAACGCTAAATAAATGGAGTCAAATCAACTCTATATACTGAATACATATATTAATTAAATCAAAGAGCCTTGAGTATAAGTAAATAAGCTACAATTTCTACTGTAATATCTACGGATATCAATTTTCATGTTGTTAGCGATAGAAATTATTTATTACAAATTGGCACGGCGGTGTCGATTGACGAAATCGAAATTGTGAACCTTTAAGTACCTATCTCTAAAACTAGTAGCCGATACTAGGGCGTGTAACTAACTAGACCGTGAGACGTCACGGTTGATTAGAGACCGCTATGATCCTCATTGTGTTCTCAGTTTACATTTTATCTGGCTTTAGTAACCATTCATTGCCAGTTATAATTTCCAAATTATACATCTTTAAAAAAAAATTGTAATAATAATAATTTATTCTCAAAAAAAGATTTGTACAGGGATGAAAAACAAGGTACCACTAAAATTGCAAATAAACCTAATTAAGTAATAGTTGTACAAATTGATTGTTAAACTCTGATTATCTGTATATATCTGATTATCTTGGATATCAGTGTTCGGCCATATTATTTGAGTTATTTGAAAACAAACTACAAAAATAATAGTGGGGCATTGGTGCTAAAAAGGAGCAAAGGTTTCAGGTAATATAAACAAGATTATTGGGTAAAATACAAAAGCAACAAGTACGTGTAAGTGTATTATGCGCGTGCGCGCGTGTGATGTGTGTGTGTGTATGTGTGTGTGTGTGTGTGTGTTAGGTGCTGTTTGGTAGAAGATTTTCGGTGTCATCGTAGTTCTGATTTAAAAGCCAATTTGTCAAAGTATGTTTAACCTCAAATTTATTTAACTTGTTAATGTTCAGAATGTTATTAACACGGTTGCTGATTATGGCACTAGATATATGGTACTGTCGAGATGAAAACGTTGTTTTGTGCGGAAGAACAAGGCAGACTATGCGTTTTTTCCTTTTGAAAGGGTCAGGCAGGGGTACCAGAGGGTGCTTTCGTAAATCTGCACGAAGCACAAAGAGTTGTCTCACTGTCAAAACTCTAGAGATGGAATATAATTCTTTAGTAGGAAATCTGTAAGGTTTGGAGTGAATTAATGTAATCTTTATCAGGTGATATCAAAAAGCTAAAGCACTGTACCGGAAGTGTCTATTCATCACTTCGTCCAATGTCAAGATTTTTTTTCAAAAAGTAAGTCTCCAAGTCTCCGCCAGACCTGGAAAATAAAGAGCTGATAACGACAACCTCCTTGGCCCAAAGGTATTTATTATTAGTGTTGGATAAGGTCCCGGTTTTTCTAAATTGGTTCTTATCTGATCCTTGTGATTAAAAGCTAGGAACGGCACTGCAACTGTCATGGACAGGCGTGTCGCTTACCACTACTTATCCGTCACTTGTTATCATAGAAAGAGGTAACACTAAAATTTTTTAGCCTTCAAATTACGTCAAACTACTCCCAATACGTACGTACTCCAAGTACGTGAGCACGTAAGTGTACACTCATGGAGGTCTTTAGAGGAATGCATTATGATAACAATGTTCACATAAACCAGGACATTTAAGGCTAAAAAAGTCGTTGAAAACCAAATACAAAGATCCGACAACAAGCACATAGAAAAATTCGTGAGGTCTGCAGGTTCGTTCCATGGCTTAGTTGGCATAGCGTCCGGCACGGTTTGCTAGGAGACGTCTCGGTTCAATGGATTTTTTTCTAAGTGTTCGATCACAATAATAATCAGAACATTTAATTAAAAAAAGGAATAACTTAAATCGTCTTTTGATCCAGGGAAGTAAAACGGAAGGGATAAAGACGATTGAAGTTATTCTTTTATCAAATTAAACGTTCTGGTATATGAGGCCAGTGGTTCATGTGAACGTTGTTATCACAATTCAACCTTTTTTAGCGTTCCTCAAAATATGACCACGCGTATATAACAGTTAACTTGAGGTATATAAGCCTAAATCAACCTTAAGTCCAAAATAGTGTCTTTACGCCACCCATGGGAAGGTCCTTATATCTTCTTACGTTAGAGCTCCGATACCTCCATAGGCACCACAATATATCAAGCCAATATACTCACTCCAGCCGAGTGCGGATCTCGTCAAGATTCAGTGTCAGGCCACCACGTTGACCTAATGTGATTTAGACACTCACAAGTCTTTATTTTATGAAAATTCCCCGACCTGGTTTCCCGGACCTTCCGCATGATTTTTTTTATGATACCAAGTAAAGGGACGAACAAGTCGTGCGCCTGGTGGCAACAGACACGCTTGTGCATAATAACTGCAGTGCCACTCAGATATTTAAATAGGAAAGATCTGATAGGCAATGCCACTGCGCCCGTCACTCTGAAACATAAGTGGAAAAGTCCCATGTGCCTGTAATTTCACCAGCACCGTACGCAGCAATGTTTATATTATGGTTCGGTGGCAGAAATAGGTAAAGTGGCAGTATTTCTCTGGACACACGTTTCACAAGGAGCTCTACTGCACGTATGCTATCTTCTGACTACGATAGCAACTACAACAAGTTATAATGTTGAAAGTTAACTCTATAGAGAGAAGTAGATTAATAGATGAATACTTTACTAACAAGCGGATACTTTCACATAATGAAATTTAAAATCTAATAAAACTGTTAATAGGCAATCGGGCAACACAATAAGAAAAATATCTGAAATGTAGTTAGAAAGAATGTTTGCTATAAATTATTTATATTTGTTTCGCGCACTTTCAGGTAACCGATTTCAACAAAACTTGGTAAATAGATATTGATAAGATTCCGCGAACTTTTGAGGTCGGTTTCCTTGTTTATAAAAAAGTAATAATAATTTAAACAATAAATAAAATATGAAAATCATGCAAATACCAAACACACCGTGACGTCATCGTAAGTAAGCAAAGGAACGTCACCGTATTCATCGTTCGCGTATTATCTTGTTTGTCTCCGTTAAATTACTTTTTGACAAAAACTGTAATATTTTGGATTGAGGACAGTTAGCAAACAATAAGTACAATTCTCGCAAGTGACAAGTGGATATTGTCTAGTGCGTTTCTCTACAATGGAGATCAACGGGGTGCACGGACGGAGCCTCCCCTCGCGACGCATGCCTTTCTTGTAAGTCTGGTGTACACTAGGCAACAATTGGTGAGTACCTTACGATAATTGCCAAATAATTTCACCACGATGACAGGCATTATAGTGCATGCCATCGATACGATAAAAAGAACTCGATCAATTAAGTAATTAAAAAAAATATTATTTCAAATCTGAATATTGAAGATTTCTTATAAAATTTAAATTCAATTCGTTGTCAGTATTTTTTTACACTAGACAGTTTTGTTAAAGTTAGTACATCGAGTATACAACCAGAAATAGAGACGAAATAAGGGCAATCCGACCCTGGCATCTCATCAGGCAAATGAGCCTTGTCACTTTTAAATACCATCATTCTTATCTTAAAGATCGCTTTACTTTCCACTCTTCTACACTCTGTCGTCCCCTTCGCTCCTCTGATACTCTCTTACTTAACTTGCCCTCTCATACCTCTAACTTTTATTCCAACTCTTTTACCATTTCTGCGATCAGATTGTGGAATTCTCTCCCTGAATCGATCCCCTTCTCTTGATTCTTTCAAACAACGTGTCAAGGATCACTTCCTCAACTCCTAAATTTCGTCTGTCCTCTACTATCCTTTCATTTATTTCCTACATTTGTACTTCATTTTTCTTTTTCTATTAAAAGTATATAAGCATTTAATATTATTGTGTATTTATTGTTATGTATGTATTAATAATATTATTGTTATTTGTATGTTTATGTATTCTATGGTTATGTACATATTTTTATTATTACTTATTATGTAGTGTACTTATGATGATATTCTTTGGTTGCACCCCTTTTGCATATCCGAAATGTCTATCCTAAGGTTGCCTGGAAGAAATTGCTACATAGCATTAAGGCCGCCTGTTGAACATTAACTTACTACTACTATTATACTTAAGCTATTGTATTGTATTTTAATTGTAATTTTATGTGCAATAAAGAATATTTCATTCATTCATTCATTCAATACCAACTCTCGTTTGCACTGAAATCCCAAATTAGAAAGCTGAAGTAGTACAGCGCCAACAACTGACCTGTGTGTACTTCTCCGTATATTCCAAAAATATTCTGTATTTATTGTAATAAAGATAATATCTGTATCGTACTGTTCCATTCGGTGGTGTGTGAAAAACAGCAAGACATCTAATTACAAAACAAACGGAACCACATTTCATCGTTAATTAAATATATAATTTTTCAATATCGTCCATTATAGCAAAGCTCAAGTTAAACTGGCCGATTTGAAGTGAGACTATTGACGACACCCGTCATTTGTTACGAATTCGGGCTGGCCAACCGGAGCGCAGTTGTCACCGTAATGATATAGCAGAATAGTTTTCAAACAAACCAAATAACATTTCGTCTTTATTTCTAGTTATATACTCGACGAGTTAGTATTATTAGGTTCTTTTTTGTTATGACTAATTATACTGTATAGGTATAGTATAGTTGCAAATTATTATTTAAGTGTAAGTGTGAAAGTGCATTCTTCTAATGCTTTTAAGGTAATCATAAAGAAACAAATGATTTTGTCGTGCATATATCTGAAAAGGATCTGGCTCAGCACAGGTGGTAGAGGGATGCTAGATTGCATACACTGCAGAGCTGAGCCGTTTCGATAACTTACTTATTTGTGGACCCATCGCAATTTAGCATCTAAAGTTATACCCAAAAATACAACCACGTCTACAAAGTTAAATTTTTCGTTTATAACTATAATATTTGTGATCGACTGGCTAACATTGGGTAATGTAAATTTCACACGTTTTTTTTTCTCATTAAAGAGCAGGTTATTAATTGCAAACCCATCTATTACCTAGATATAGCATTGTTTGTACATATATATCGTCGTAGGAACATTGGTGCCTTTTAATTTTAAATAATAAGGAAGTGTCATCAGTAAACAACACCATCTCATCTTCTATATCCTCCACGAAGCTAGGTAAGTCATTAATATAAAATGCAAATAAAAATGGAACTAGAATTGAACCTTGAGGAACGCCCATGGTAATTGGTTAAGCCCGAGCTGTTCACTAATATTAAACGTGTCTCAAAGACTTTCTACGAAAGTACACAGCTTTCTACGACTAGTGCGAGTAGAACAGTAGAGGAAGCTATAAGGTGTAAATTTTCCGAGGGCCATTTGAGGCACAATTTATACGACGGTGCAAGCGTGTACACCATTAGTCTGTCTGTTCGCAATGCGTTTTAATTGCCTTTGTTGTCAACGGATTACGTTCGGGAATGGGGACAGTATGGTACAGCTGTGTGGTGTAAAGGGACGCAGTTAACCCATTCAACAGTAGAATTATTGGAATATTTCCTATTTTTTCTTCCTGCTGTATAACAGGATGTTAGATACAGAATTGTGTACGGAAGTATTTTCGTGCAAAATTTTTGTATTCAGTTGAAAAGCATGCCAAGAGGCTTACAGGTGACTCAGAATCAGAAGAGGTGAAGCCGCAGAGCGTTGAACAACGCCGCAAAGTAGCATAGGCCATTGCACATAGGATGGGTACGGTGACGTTTGAGATTTGAAGTTTTAGAAGTTAGAGTTAGAAGTAGTTTTAGAAGAGATGTAATGATGATATCATATCGAGAGTGTGCGATGCAACGGCACGATTTAATTCCACCTTCTCCTTTCCATCATCGGGGAACTAGACGTAGGCTTGGGTGCCACACCTATGTTTTGGATATTCTAAGGGTTCCCCATTTATATTGCGAACGGCGATGGTGTGGAATTCCCTGCCTGCAGACTTATTCCCTGAACGCTGCAACAGGTAGGAGGTTGGATCTTTTCAAGGCAAGGAGTGCATAGGCGTTATTTAGGTGTGAATGCTCCGTTGTCGACCTCATCGTCACTTTCCATCAGGTGAGATGGAGGTAAAATGCATACAAAGACTTCAATTTAGTACAGATGTCTTTACTTACTTGTGCACTTATTTTTTTATAAAAAAAGGGTACAAACTATTCGAAAAAAAAAAACGTAAGGAATATGTACAAAAGCAGACTAGTTTTTAAACTGCAATGGCGACGCCCGCACGGTATTGACTTTTGACCTCAAAGTTCGTGTCCTTGTTGGTAGTAAACAAGTAAATTCTTTATCTCCATACGACGAAGGTCCAAAACAGATTTTCCAGTACGGAAAACTTTCAACATGATATAGAAAACAATTTAAAAAAATTAAGTAACCAGATAGAAAACATATATATTTTTTATGTTTTTTATAATATTTCCTGCCTTACAAAAACATTTTTTTTTTATTTATTGCTTGACCTGTATACAAAGTCCTTCAGTCGAAAATATTATAACTACATAAAACAAAAGTCCTAGCCATTGATTGTCCTAACACAAACTTTTTTTAAATTTATTGCATAACCTCGACAAAGTCCTTCAGTCTTGCAAAAATACACCTCTCGGTGTTACCAGAATTGAAATTTCAAAGTCGGCCAGTTATTATAACAATTTATTGGTTATACTCCAGGCAGCGTACGAGAATAGGTTTTTCGTACACTGCGACATTTTTACTATTACTGAATAATGGCATGTCCTCATTGTTCATAGAAATTGTATACTACCAAAAAAATCATATTCTCGATATTAAAAAATATGTTAGGCCTAATGATTCTGAAATCATTACTGGTACGCGTTCCGATTTTATGGATTGTATTTTTTACAATATAATCAAGAGCTGTAAATTACATTATGGCTGAAATAAGTGAATCTTACGATGAATTGAAAAAAAAATAAAAAATTTTCATTTAGTCAATGTCAAGGAATAATAATATCGTCCGTAATAATATACAATGTAAAACAAAATAGCAAAGTACTGAAATAGAAAATATTTTCAAAATCAAGGTGTAACAAAAATAATTAATTTTAATGTTAATTTATTCCAAAGAAACTCCTCTACGCTGTACAATTAGAAATGACATTAAAAGCCACATTTATGTCAAAAATATTGCCTAATATTTTTTTTATCGTTTTAATATTTTAGTTTTATCGTTTCATATCACTGCGCGTGCGATATTTCGATTTCTGCTGCCTTCGACCAATCCCTTGTATGTCGAGCGTTAAGGATAGTTTTATGTCTATCATGTCTGAAAGCATAAACTATTTGCAATCAACAGCCGCCATGATTTTTTACGCACAATAATCCGGCCCCTAGTACCCACGGTATACATATATTTTTTAATTTATCTATGAAGTCTGTTGTGTAATATACCAGACAATACAAGTACCTAAATACACCATAAAAACGAATACCAAACTAGGAAGTGCGAGGCGCTTATCTTCAGTAAAATTACGTTATCATTAAACACCATAAGATAACGTCATGATAAAGTATACACTGTATTAAATTATGTACGGCTTATAATACATGGCTAGTTGCATAGCCGCAATCAATATTTTCTCTTCCGTGGTTTTCTTTCTGTGATAGAAAACCACACAAAGAAAACCAAACATTTAGAACGTTTTGGTAACACTTTTAGTGCCAAGAACAAGCCTAGAATATCTATGCACGCTATAAATGCATCCAGACAGTCATACGGTATGTGAGCGTGTTTTTTTCTATATTATCACATGACAGTCGATTTTCTAATTCTCTCTATATTGTCGATGGTTTTTAGTTCGACAACCTGCAGACGACATCGTCATAGTCGGGCCATAGATGGGTGAGACTCAAGGTCGTCGTGGACGAGACAAACCCAGCTGTGGGTGAAGCCAGTATACGTCAAGTCAGTACACTACTGGTTTGATACAAAATGTTACCAGTCGATCAAACTGTTTGGAAAAACTGATATTTCAGAAAGTATCTCAATGCAATTATTATAGATGCAAAGATCGAACAAACATCTGTAGCCACGTTGAGGCTACAGATGCTGGCTCGGATTCAGTTTTACTAGTAGAGTATCTTCACAAAAAATAGACGAATACTATGGTAGTAAAATAAAAACTGCGTACAAAAGAGATGTGCAACAATAAATCTTTCCAATACATTTCAAAACGCGGGAAAACTTAAATCCGCTGTCCACTGTACAGAGCTCGCAACGATTTAACCCTTGGGTAATTGTTTCCCAATACTAGAAACATCTACTCGCTACGAATAAATGTTTTAGAATGACATTTTTTTTATTGTTTTTGTTTTATCGATTCTTGTTGATGTTGCACGATGTGGCATAGTGGGAGCACGGATGCTTCTATGTCGAGAGATCAACTGTTCAAAACCCTAAACGACATTTACCTTTGAATTTAATTTTTAAGCGTCTTCGAAAAAGGAGGAGGTACCTACTCAATTTGACAGAATTTTTTTGGGTGCATTTTGAGTGATTTCGACGATTGTTTTTTTTAAAGGGGCCTGAATAGTGGTTCCGTTCAAATTTAAAACAAGTATTCTACCTCAAAGGGTGATGGGGATAAAACAGGTTTATTGAAATTCACCCACTTCCCGTTAATCGATTTCAATAAAACATGGCATATAGATGTAACACCAATGGAAGTAAAATGGTATGATAACCTAGACCTGATCTGATGATGGTAATGGCAGACAAATGAGAGGAAACCTGCAACAATTTACAACAGCTACCAGTGTGTTTGGGCTCATATTATTCGTTTTCAAGAGGACTTCCATATTATGCGTTTCAATTACGAGTAAGAGAACCACGAACAAAGCGATACCAAAGTACTTCAAAACATCCATTTTGGGTGTCACTTCGCATTAAATAAACACCGTAATAAATGTTTCTATTCTATCCGACAGAATAGAAGCAAAAAAATAATTTTGCTCGGCGACGCATGAAAATAATAATCAACCAAAAGATGTCTCTACAACACGCATGGCGGGAAATGAAAAGGGTCTGTTGTTAACCGAAACTCCGTCCTTCAGTAAAATTCAACTTAAGATAACCTTGAAAAGCAACCGTACAACAAAAATATGCTCGTTTGAAGTTTTGGACACCCGACTACGGGTCATGCACTCCAATAAAACAGTTGGCATTGTGCCATAACACATTGTTTTAAAAATATGTACTCAACTAGTTACAACCGGATAACAGCAGCGTAAGGAGAAAGACAGCGCAGTAGCATTAATAATTGTCTTTTCAGCTATTAATTATTTGTGAAAAGTCAGTCAGTGTTTCCATTTTGAACAGTTTTTAATGATTAACTGTCAAAAATTTGTCAGTCTTGCCATTTTCAACACTTACACACTAATTATTTTTCAAAAATTTGTCAGTGTAGTAAGTAAACAGTAATTTAAATGACCACAATAAATCGGAAAGACAAATTTGCGTGACTTTTCGCGATTAACCACAAATATTGTAAAAGTTTTCAACGTGTTGTTTGTTGTCAACTATAATTTCACGCTTTGCACGAGAGTTGACATTGCATTACATCTGCAATTTAGCACAAAGAGACATTACTGAATGTAGACTTGATTTATTTCATAGTATTAGTCGTCCATTACATCCACGGAAATATTGAAGTGTTTCTATTCAAGAACAGGACCGGGATTCCAATTTGCATTCATTAATGGCCCAGCTCTGTACATTACCCACGGAATACATTACCAAATGTTAGCTGTCCTGTCTACCAACACCAGTTTTACGCCTATTCTAGCACATAATAGATAATCTCACTCTAGCTAAAAAATACTTCACCCACCGCCACCAGATGGCATTGTATTGTAAAGAGTATTATTAGTGACGAATAGGTGGCACACTTTGCAATTGATTAATAGCAAATTAATCGTGTATTGTACTCGATGACACTAGGTAATCGAGACGAAGTACACATGGTAAATAACATCGCCCGATTCGGAGTCAAGTTCAATGATTCGTCTGTCATTGTCAGCGTTACATGAAATTTGACATTAAACGGTACGAATTTGGCAGTGCGCCAATAGAAACATTATTATTGTCAGGTCATTTTTCAATCGCACCAATAGCAGAAGTCGTACCCAGTTGAATAATGTGTAACGACAGTCCGAAACGTCAGTTTTGAATTAGCGAGATTGATGTATTGTGACATAAATCGCACCCATAGATACTACATCTATGATCGCACCTTTAATTTTTACGTTTACTATGTGTATTCGAAAATGTTCTAGATTAGCGACCACGTCAGAGCGAACGCAGTGTAGGACGTTCTTCTTCCATAGGCCAATTATTTCACAAGGAGCTTTATTGCTACTAAATACGTGTTACTTTATTAATTATTGTCGTAATACTACGTATTGTTTCCAACGTACAGTCAGTAGTGACCATGGGACCTGAAATGGACTCGAAGTGTTTGAAAAAACAAATATACGAAAATTAGACCAGAAAAAATAGTTTCATTTCCTATGTGTAACAACCGCGAAAACCTTAGAACTCGAAACGATATATTCCAACAATAACTGTCGACTACATAAGTCATATTAGTGGTTATACCAATAGTATAAAAACGAAACGTCAATTTTAGTCCATAACTTACATTACAAGATGGCAGAATAAATGTTTCATAATTTTACTTTGGTGTCATTTAAAAAAATACCATATAATGACGATGTACTCACAATAGATCTATGATATAATAGTTTACGCGCGGCAAAAACTTGAGCACTTAAGATCGACGTACGGGCGTAGGTCGTGCGTTGCAAAACGCGGGTAAACTATAATCCGTTGCCCAATGTACCGAACTCGCAACGAAAACAGACCCACAGACCTGAAAAGTGTTACAAACAACGAAACGTTTAATACCCGACTAAAACTCCTTTTATTGGATAATGAATTCTACAGTGTTGATGAGTTTCTTTTGAAACAATTGTTATTTTGTTTTACTCGACTTCGTTGTATTGAGACAAGCAGTAGTTATACTACTTTAATTTATATTAATTATTATTGTTTGCGTTCGTGACGATCATATTATCCCTTGGTATTGTATTTTTAATTGTAATATTGTGACCTTAGAATAATAACGCATAGAATGATAGTTTCATATCAAACGAAATGTCACAAGTAAGGCAAAAATCAAATTTATGTAGGCTAGTTTTAGTAGTAGGTTAATTTTCGATTTTAGGAATATTTATATAAAAATACAAGTTGAAACGCGTTACTTCCTTGTGGAATGTGATGTTAGTATCTATTTTATGTTTGTCTGACGTATTATTACACTCATTTACCGCACATTTCGTCATTTTTAGCTAAAATTCTTGAGCTGTTTGCGGTGCAAGTTGACCTTGAGCACAGAAGGCCCGCCCGCTCGTGTAGGCCCATTGGGAGCGCTTAAATTTGCCTCACTTAGCGTGTGCGGACTAAGTTTCTATGCGTTATTATTCTAAGATTGTGACATTGATAATATGAAATTAATGGTTCCATTCTATTCTATTTTATTGTTGAATCTTCAATACCAGCCTGCCTCCACTTATAGAGTGATACTGAACAGCGGTTACACACCGCAGACACACACGCCGCGATTTTAAGTAGTAGTACCAATACAAACGCCTATAAATCGCAAGTGTAGCGATGCAATCGCGGTGAAAGTCGCGGTTACATCGCTACTAAGGTTGCCGTGTGTAACCAGTCTAACAATTACATAAAATTATTTCGTACTTTTTTAAATTATTTTATCATGGTCGGTACAGGCCTTTGAGTCAGTATTAGGTTATGTAGATTTCTTAATTCGCTTAACTTATAGTTATTAGCGGTAAAGACTTTACCAGGAGGTTACAGTGACAGTAGTCTTTGAAGAGCAGTAATTGTTTTATAAAAAAATGTGACAATACGAGTAATAATAATAAAGTTACTGTTCTCGCCAGTCGTATTCACAGTCACAATAGTACTTACAATATATATTAAGGGCGCTAAATAAAGAATTATAAACGAGGCTATTAGAAGCCCGAAGTCGAAGTCTGAGGGCTTTCGGAGTCGAGTTCGTTATTTCCGTACGGTCCGTGAAATATAATATATTAGTTATTTTTGATACAAGTGCGGAAAGTTAGTCATTATTCACGAGTCTCGAGGCATCTTGGCCCGAGCCAGAGGCGAGGGTCAAGACTCGAGACAAGTGAAAATAACAAATCCGCACGTGTATCAAACGACGTTTTTTAATACATTTGCGAAAAAACTACATTGAAAGTAAAATAAAACAGTATTTAAAAAAAACTCATTTTCTGCTAGTAAATTAAAATAATGAAATACAACCACTGCAACCATTATTTAAAAGTCTATGGAAATATAGTTCTAACGTGCTGTTTTTGTTTATTTTCTGTAATATCGGTCTGTAACCACTTTTCTTATTATGAAGTCCTGGTACTTTTGTTTAAACTTCTTTAGGAACCCGTGCACGGTAGTGAGATACAATTTATCTGTAATACATAAAACAAATATGTACATAGAAATCTCGCCTGTCACCCATTCAGGGGTAGGCAGAGACCTCCACTCGATACGTTCATTATATAGTATTTGTAAATAAATATAAGTTTTAATGACGAATGACTTACGTCACAAAGCACATAAATATGAAATAAATATACAATCTCTTTAGTTCTACGTTTAAGACTTAAAACAACAGTAAATTAAAAAAAAACTGGAAAAGTAAAAAGCACTAGTGCGAGAAATCCAACTTTCCGCACGATTTGTAGTGCGAAAAATACCACGTTTTGAGCAACTGTATTAAAAAATGTTTTTCATCACACATGCACGTAAATAGTATGATTGCATGCAGGCTAACTTGACTATAATATCCCAAATAAAACCCTCGGTCCTTTCTTCTCATTACCGACCATGGCTGTAATGAGAAGAAAATCGGTCCGAGGGTTATATTTAGGGCATTATAGTCAAGTTATCCTGCATGCAATCATACTATGTACGTGCAAGTGTGATGAAAGATCATTTAAGGAGCAATGTATAATAAATACGCTTCTATAATAAGATTCCGGTAGATATTAAAAATTTACCATTTACGAAGTTTAAAACAAATATTACACTCCAGGTTATTTATTATTATAAAGCTTCTGAGTACTTGGATGACAAAAGACACGTTTATTTCTTGCAGGTCGTCTCGATCTATATTTGAAATAAATATTGTAAGTGATAAATGCGTACAAATGTTTACAACCCCTAGAGGTTCTTACTCAATTCTTCTTAAGGGTGTGCGTTAGTTGTCGCGTAATGTATGTTATGACGTAATCAGAAGGAGGATGAACAAAGTGAAAACACAAAAGTTCGGTTCACGAAATTTTCGCTTCTATTCAAATTGTCCTTTTAAATACAGTAGGTACAGTATCTCGTACATCTTAGTTTAAAACGTAAAACTAAGGTATACGAGTTAGCGTAAGGAAGAGCGGGAAGCGACTGGCGATCGCTTGCTCGGAACTACGGAATGTGCTTACACGACAAAACGTGACATTGTATGAATATAGGTAGGTACCCCTACAAGGGAATCTGCCTTACGAATGAGTAGTAGCATTTAATCAAAAATATTATTTCCGTTTGAGTTGCAAGTGACCGCGTAAACTATTTGACAATTTTTGTATGGAAAATTATACAGCGCCCTTAGCGGTCACAAGCAACAATTGTCAATGTAAACCCACTGAAAGGACGAAAAGACATTTATGCCAAAATATACGACATAACAAGGTTTAATATTATTTAAACATTGCATAGAGCTTGTGGTGTTCGAAGTAAGCCGCGAGACGGAAGCTGTACAGACGAATCGTTATAATTGGACGACTGAAGAGCGCATAAAAATCATCCGGCACATTGATTATATTACTGTGTGAAGACTGAACACTAACCAAAACACTTCATAGGTAAAAAAGAGTAAGTACGCAATAGTATAGATTCGAACTGTACAATATTATATAGTGGTGGTAACCTACTAGGAGACAGTTGATTCTCAATTTACTTATGACTTTTATGAATATTTAGTAGCGATAAGGCGATTAACACACTGCACCGCTCCCCGCGGCGGTGCGCGTGACGCGAAATCACGCGCGCGATGGCGCAGAAGCAGATCTGCGTCAACGTGCGGTTTAATCTGCGCGGGGGCAGCGGTTTAGCGGCCCCGCGCCACTTAAAGTACTCGCTTCGTAGTTGATCGCCGTAATGATTGTACATATAGCTGAGATCCTTCTTTGACAAGAATGGTTAATAATACAGAACTCACTCAAGACGCTGCAGTTATACTGTCTAATTGGTTTTTGTTTATTCAAATAAAAAGACCCCGAAGATAACATTCAACTTCGTTACAAAGATTTAAAAAAATATGAAGATTAATTTTTCAAGTAGTACACACGTATGTCAACTGAATTCTTTGATTATTTGCTAGGGAAAATCGGAACGACAATTACTGGAATAGACACAAATTGATTAAAAACCTGCGCGGTAGTGCGGAGCGCAGTGTGCCATACCCTGCGGTTCGCCGCGCTCCTCGGCGTGTGTTCGACGCGTGTTTTCCATACAAACTGACGTACTCTAGTACAACGTTAAGAAACGCAGTTGCGCGCTCCGTCGCGAGACGCGATGCAGTGTGTTAATCGTATAACTCTCGCTAATGATGGACAACATATTTTGCGTCGATTGACACTGTGGGATTTAAATGAGGACAATATCTACAAATTTGTTCGATTTTAACCCTAATATTTATGGATCGCTAACAAGTGACAGTAACAATCATTGACTTCCAAATAAATGGACGACGGGTCTAATACAAAAACCACGTAAAAATGTCCCAAGTCAACCTATTTAAACGTAGTGACTTGTCAAGGAATATGAAAAAGCTAAAACGTTGAATTTAAATTGTAATGTCATCGCAGTACTGTCTAATTTTGCTTGCGTCGCTGTCAGTCGAACAAACGAAGACTAGAGCGTGAATGACGCTCTGTATACGATTTTAACGCCCTATAAGTTCGGACAATTTTTAGCGCGGACCCGACGTCCATATAATTGTAAGTCAATGGTAACAATAGATAAAATCAAGCAAATCTGTTAGCTGACAGACCTTATTGATCATGAAAACACGGTACATCGAGCGCCAATAACGATTGTCAAGAATCGAGCAATCCGGTGAGCAAAGCAATGAGGCACCTTAAAACGAGATTGTCACGAGGTGCAGCTCAAAATATTTAATGCTAAACTGAAAATATGTGAAAGTTGCCTAGTGCCAGTTACCTCAGTTGTCGGAAAAAGGACGATATATCCTATGCAAGCGCAAGCATAAGAAACTACAAGCTATATATAACGATTACATGTGTATAAAATTATTATAAAAAAATTGTATTATACAACGTTCAAATATAAGTAATATACAGTTATGAAATAATATCTGGATTCAACGAACAAGTTATCTGCACACGGTAAGTCAGTCTTCTTCGTTTTCATATACAATTATCTAGTAAGGTTTCTATAAACTTCTAACATCAATGTAGGGTTAAAGATAGCATCGTAGCGATCAGAATGTTTACGGGTGCTTCTTTTAGGTTTACAACGAGAATAGACACGGATATTACAGCCCTAATCTTGCCCCTGACTTTCGTCACTCGCATTCCATATCCGATTCTTATAACGTAAGACCTTATAGTCATTGAAATAAAGTTGGTTTTTATCAAATGCACAGATATCAACGTGACGTCGATTAGACGAGATTACTTCGTGCCCTTAACAATGAAGTTACTAAATTCGAAATTTAAATTTCGGAAACTAGGTATCAAACTAGTTTTTAAAAAGTATTATGTGTATTTTTTAAGTTTATTGAATGTTACGATGTTTGTCCACAATGACATTTAATTATTTTTGTGAATTTACTCCACTACTTTGTTATAATTATTAATGCAAAGATTTTTTAAAAATTCTTCGATACGGCTGGATTCAAACCAACGTCCAATAACGTCTAAATAGTAATGGCTGTTTACAAAAATAAGAGAAAACGACCAAAAATTTAAATCGGCGTAGTGTTTATTGGAGGTATCGAAAAGTTCGTTTATTTTAAAAACAAAGAGAAACAAATATAAGTTATAATTAGAAGCAGTAATATCAGCATTATTGTGTTCCGGTTCCGGTTAAGGCAGGACAGGCGTGCGACTTGTCCGTCCTGTCACTAGATTTTATAAAAAAAAAAACAAAAAACAAACATCGAACACTCAGAAAAAAATTCCTTCGATCCAGGCGGATTCGAACCGACGTCTTCTAGTTTACCGTGCCAGACGCTTTACCAACTAAGCCACGGAACGAAATAGCGGACCTCACGAATTTCTCTGTGCTTGCGTAGTGTCTTTGTATTTAGTTTTTCAATGACTTTTTAGTCGTAGCGCCATCTATGAGAAATCTATGAAAGATTTATCACCCAGTTAGTACCTTTACAGCTACCAGTCCTGGCGAGATGTGTCGCTATTCACTGTATTTCAAATTTTTATTGAATTGCTATTCAAATATTTTTTGTCAAATTACTCCACTAGTTTGTTATAATTATTAATACAAAACTCGAACACTCAGAAAAAAAGTGAGTGACAGTTTTAATAAAAATGTTACACATCGAAATGCGTCATTATTACTGAAGGTGAGACTTGTTCTATATTATCAACGGAATTTCAATGCTATCATCGTCGTAGACTTCTTATACATAGAGATAAATGTTCCTAAGTAAACAGTCGTAGATTTGAAATTGTAACCAAAAGCCTTCTAAATGTAAATATTAAACCATATTCCCATAGAACGCAATTGGTGAAAGGGACACTGCTAATTGCTGGCGGGGAACATAAATCATTGCGGTGAAACTGTTAGTCATCCCTCTGCAAATAAAGGTGAATCTGTAAAGATATATCTCATTGCTGATATACAAGTTTATGTGGACAGGGTCGATGACTAGAAAAAAAAAACACTATATTACAAAGCTTTAACGGAGGCTTTCAGCAACAAACGCGATGCAACACTTGTGGTTTGTAAGCCATTGCATCGATGCAGTCACGTTCTATCGTTTAAAATCGCGCGCTTGTGTGAAGGTATAGTCTGTTCCAATTCGTTTTCAACAAGAAGTAAACAAACCTGTTTGGTTAAAATTCTAAAGCAATCACTCAATAAATCGAATAAGTAACACTTTCATGTATATTTCGAAGATTTCGACTTGATATATCATCACTTTTTCCAAGAATATTCATTTGAACAGCATCGTAAAAGCGTATTTTAAAAATGGTAGTTCAAAAGTGAGGTTATTTTTTATCTATACTTCTATGACTTGTCTATGGTTGCAGTGCTGTACGAAAAAAACATTCCGTTCATTCAATTAAAGTTTTTGTAATCGGTAAAGATTTGAAGAAGGATTTAAAATTAAGATTTCGGAAATTTTAAATATGCTTTATAGGTTAAGTAAGTAAAACCGCTAGTGTGACTCAATTAAACAAATCGATTCATTCAATTAAGTAATCGATTTGTAGTTGGCATTACATTTGGCCATCACTAAACCGTCTATGGTCAGGTCCATTGAAACGAAGTACAGACGATTAACGACTGCATTGCGTTGGCATCACTGCTAAAGTCACCACTGTTTGTTTCTGGTTTTTAACGACTGTTTTGTCGTAGCGCCATCTGTAAGAAATCTATAAAAGTTAAATTACGTATTAAATTGAACAATGTATATTTTACGCCATTACAATTGAAATACGGTACAAATTTCAATGCTCTGAGACACAGAGAGAAATGCACTGCGATAGTCCAAGGTCGGTCACAGAGCATTGAAAGTTATACCTTGTTTCAATTACTGTAGCATACATTGAATGAATGAATGAATGAATGAATGAATGAATGAATGAAATATTCTTTATTGCACATAAAATTACAATTAAAATACAATACAAAAGCTTAAGTATAATAGTAGTAGTAAGTCAATGTGCAACAGGCGGCCTTATTGCTATGTAGCAATTTCTTCCAGGCAACCTTAGGATAGACATTTCGGATATGCAAAAGGGTATGATAACATACATTGTACATTGACAAAATTTAATGTCCTCAGCTTTCCCGTTTGCTAGTTTGCGTTGGCCCGAAATGGAAGAATTCACATTACAGAGACAGTACCAACTTTTAACTACTTTCTCAACAATATACTCGGTTAAATAAATGTATAAAACAAAACATCGTTTTTTTATATATATATTTTAATAATATTAGTTTTACTATCAAGCCACATCTTGTACATTTTTTTATATCTTTTTAAATACTAAGTTTAAGAGATTTTCATTTTTGAATATATTTTAGGACAAGATCATTGATTTCAGGTAGATATTTGAACGTATTTTCGTAAAATATTTTATTCATATCTCTTCAATGGAGACAAGACTATTTAGCTCTGTCCAAAACATTGTTGATAAGTTTGTAAAAAAAAAGATTAGAAAGACAGTGGGTCTATGCAAAACAGTCAAAATTGATACAAGGCAAAGCAACTTGGGAAACTCTGCACTAGATGATAGACGATCGAGCAGCGGTAGCCCAGTAGGAGAATGGTTATTTGAGACATCTTGAAAAAGAGCTTCTGAAAAACATAAACTAAGTTTCTTTTTTTTTCACGCAAACACTCATAGCACTAGGGAAACCCGGTGTCGCGGGTGCCATGGACACACGCATAGACAACTTCAAATTACATCCAAGCTCACGAGAGAAATAAATGTAAGATATACAAATATTTCTCCGGCCCGGGAATCGAACCCGGGACCAGTTGTTCAATGGAGGCAGTTAGTTCTTAGTTACATAATTAGCAAAATTGTTTAGCAGCAATATCTTTTGGTAACAATGAAAGAAAATATCGTGATGAACATGCATGGCGAAAACGGCTCACAGCTCTTGGAAGACGTGAAATTCCGTATTACGTCTGCATGGCGGACTACGAACTAAACCCTCTCCTCAATGATATATCTAGCTAGGTACTAGAGTCTTGACTCAGTTAAACGCACAGCCAGGAGACTTATTGGCTACAACAACCTCCAATTTATACTTTATAATTTAGCCCACCAGCACAAAATTGCCTCTTTGTCAGTGCCCATGACCTCCACCAACTCATTCCGCCCGCCTTCTTTTACCATTGGACATCCAGACGTACGCCGGAACATCATTCCTACCTAAATCCCTTCAGGCGTACTAAGCGCTTTTCGTAATCTTTTTTTATCCGCACAGCTTAGGAATGGAATTTCCTCCCTGCCTGTTTCCGAGCACAAACAACCCGATAATCTTTAAGGTGCGACTGAATAGGCATCTTCTATGCGATCTTGTTCCATCTTAGACTTTATCTTTGCTCCAGAGCTAGGTAGTGGTCAAGAGCAAGTCCATTTACTTTAAAATCCATAGGAGATCCGTACACGCGGTAGAACGTATTTCTGTACTCATCGAGTGTGTGGGTCGGATATACACAAAATATTTGCTTCGCGTCCACTATATAACATGGTAACGCCTTCAGGGTGTTGTTGCGACTGCCGCTTTTTTGTAGTGCGTCGACAATGTTTGTTGAGACTCGCATAATCGGCATTGAAGCGGTATGGCGCAAGAAAACGGTCTCATTTATAGACCGAGTGTATTCGAATCCCCTGAGGGATTTAAAGCTAATAAGACTGTCCTTTTTTATGGATAAACTAAGTGCACATTTGAACTCTCACCTGGAAAGTGACGATAAGGTCGACGATAGAGCGTGCCTATATAATGCCTAATCATCTCAAGTTACAATCTGCAGGCACGGACTTTCACTCCAATGCCGAACGCCTTATGTGTAATGTGTACATTTTCTCAAGCTACAAAATCAAAATAGTCAACATCAGATCAGATGCTTACATAGATGCTTAACTACCTAATTTTAGCGAGTTCTTGGGTTTTCGCGATTGTTACACATAGGAAATGAAACTATTTTTCCGGATTTGAATCGCATATATTTGTTTTTTTCAAACAAACCGACGTTTCGGGCCCGCCTCGCGTAGATATACGCGATTTAAATCCGGAAAAATAGTTTCATTTCCTATGCCTGATTTTAATTCCATTTTTTTTAAATTTCCGTTATTTGTAGGATTTTCAAAAATCAAACACAAATTAATTGGTGTGGCACTACTGTATAAATAGATTTGTTACTATTATGTTTTCGAAGGAATTTTAATTGAAGTTGGCACCCGCTTTGATTACAATTAATTTAACAGCGAAGCCGACAGACCCACTTCAAGTTCATTGTTCTGAACTTGTCCCTTTTTCGCATGCATATTTATGTTTGTGTACATAATATCATTCATCTTGCGGCTAAAAAGGTTGTCCCCGCATCTCACCATTTCCGGGATAATAAAAATACATTTCTATAAACCTATATGCACATTACTATAGAGTACAGGTAGTTTCATTCAGTATCAGTAGAGCTCCATTGTAAAAGATTTCGAGAAGTGAAGTACTGTCACATTACCTATTTCTATCGCCAAGCGGTCATGTGACTGCATGTTAGTTAATGAGGGAGTACTCAACTTCATGCAGCCGAGGCCAAGACTGCATGAAGTTGGAACGGCTTAACGCATTAACTGCAAACTGCAGTCAATCTGTTAGCAGCCTTATGGGTAGGTATATAGGTGTATATTGCTTACTACCAGGCGTTCGACTTGATCGTCCCGTCATTTAGTTATCTTAAAAAAGGTACGTACTAATTTACCGATTCTTTTTATACGTGGAAACTGGTCTCTACTAGGGCAATCCTTGCACTATGAACACTAGAGTAACGAAACGAAAGGGCGTTTTCCAAATTGTTCCTACCAGGAATTTCGATCCCAGCATTATCACGTCACTAAGTGGGGGAATGCATCTACAAAAGAACCGTCGTTTCGGTTGTAGACACATTTAGCGCCCAGTTACAAGAGGAAAATTTTCGCGCGGCCGCTGCGCGGCGACCGCTAAGTTACCACGCCTTCAAGTACATTAATGGCCAATCTGAATTCTATTTACTAGGCAACAACATTTAAAATCCTCTGAATAATACAACCGCGCGGAAGCTGCGCGGCCGCCGCCGCGGCTGCCCGGGACGCTCATTTAAAATAAAACGTAAAAGCTAAATAAATAGAGCGTATTTTGCCATGTTTGGCACGCGATCGCTGCGCGGTGGCAACTTGGATTCCGCTCGGCGACCGTGTGGGGTTAGTGCGATGAAATTCGTGTCTAATAAAGGAGTCATCACTACAAATTTAAAAAGAAAGACGTAGCGCTTGTTGCTTCCGATCAGACCGCCGACAAGAAACGCACAACGCCGTTTTCAATCTTATTAGATGTACAGAAGTAAGACTATGTACTCGACAGATGAACATAAATGGTTCAAATACTTCAGAATCACATGAGTTTTATCACAATCGGATAAATTAATAACTGAACACATACGAGACAAATATACAAACAAACTTTCATTTTTATAAAAACTGATTCTATTAATGTAAATGTAGAGTCGAGATGCTAAACGAAAACAACATTTACGTACATTAACCTACATTAAGTACATTAAAAGATTCTCACGATGCAAGATATCCATTGTTATTGAAACTAGTTCAGTGCTATCAATTGATATTGACCTTTATAAGCGCATGTTATGTCAACAGTATGTGTTTAATTGAGTAATTATCCATGTATTATGTAACTAAGTAATTGTTAACCGATATATGTTTTATTAGAGAAATGCAATTACAAAGTTTGCTACTTATTGTTTCTATAAGTTTGTATATAACATCATCATGGTCACCGGTTTAGACCATATTCCGCCACTCTGGGCCCAATGACGTTTGTGAACCTTCTTCAACGTGCAGATTGCTGAGCAGTAGACCTCCTTGCGAAAGTATTCGTCTAGGGAAGTACTGCCACCTTACCTATTTCTGCTGCCAAGCAGTATGTGAGCACTGCTGTGTTCTGGTTTTCAAAGTTAAGGGTGCTAGTGAAATTACCATGGGAGATTGTCAACTTATATAAGGCTTTGTTCAAGCCTCCTGATGTCATTTCTGCCCAGGTACGAACTTCTTTACAGTAAATATATAGATATCTAATAGATAAATAATAGACATACATTTAGGAAATGAAACTATTTTTCCGGATTTAAATCGCGTATATTTGTTTTTTCAAACAAACCGACGTTTCGGGCCCTTTACAGGTCCCATGGTTACGGGTGAATGAGGTGGTACAGTTTTCAACCAGTTATGTCTAATATTAATGCAAACCACTCTATTTTTTTCACTATAGTTACAATAGTTATTAATTAAATACCTTATTTTTAATTTTACAAAGAAAAGATTCCAGTTTTACAAATTATTTTATTGAATGAATTTTTATTAACTTCAATTTATTATTAATTAATAGTAGAAATTATTATAACCTAAAACATAATGTAGCGTAAATTGGAATGTTTTCTTTGTAAAATTAAAAATAAGACATTTATTTAATAACATACGAGTACATTGTTCCGATCCCAAAGCAACTAAAGAACTTGTGTTATGGAAATCGCAAACAACGACGGCACCACAAACACCCAGACAGTATAGTAGTCAGTTTTCTACATTGACCCGGCAAGGCACTCGACCACACTGCACACGGTAGGCAGTAATCAGGATTTTTGAATGCTCAAGACTCTTGGTGTGAAGCAAGACGTCTCAGAACACGTGTGTGCTCTGGTTCTGGGGGTGTGCTCTGGTTCTGGGGGTCTACTCTCGATTTCCGTCCGACATCCTTCCGAAACAATTACTGACAAATAAGTAATATTCGATAAAATTAAAAGACAAGTGTCAAGTATAAAGATTCATTCGCATCATGCGTCTTTTCATTTGGTCAAGTATTGCTTATTTGGCAGTAACCCCCAGCACAGTGAGCTTTGCCAGGCTGTTGTATGCTATATCTACAAAGGGTTTGGAACCAATAAAGGCCTCCTTAGCACCAGTCTTTGCCAGCTCGTTACATTTTCCCTCGATGTCTGAGTGGCCTAGAATCGAGCGTAGGACCACTTTACTTCTATCTCCGAGAGTATAGTTACACGGTTCTCTACAACCCTCGATGTTTTGGTAACTGAGGCTACTGCATAAAGTGCAACTTGAACAAATAGAGATTCGAATTGTCGTCCTCTCGATTGAGAAGCAACTGTTCTTCCAATAAGCGACTACCACCGTACTTAAATCCTTTGTGAAAATTTTACATTTAGCGTGAATATGGTTACAACATTTAAAGAAAGTTAGCTCGAGATTGCAAAACTTATGTTTGGATATTTGTATATTAAACGGAATCGTTGGAAAGAAAGTACGCATTGCGTGTTTCCAATTTACTTTGGGTAACCTTTAAGAGCAGTAGAGTTCTTTGCCAAAAAGTTTGTCCAGGAAAGTACTGCCACCATATCTATCCCTCGAAGGGTAAGTAAGAATGCCGGTGAACTTACAAACACATTGCATTAATCTACTTATTGAGATATAAGTCTACTTGTCTCAGTGTGACGGGCGCAGTGCACTGCAGTTTGCACACCGTGAATGCACCACCATTATTATTTTTATAATGACGAGACGAACAAGTCGTGCGCCTGGTGGTAAGCGACACGCCAACCTATAACAGTTGCAGTGCCACTTAAGTTTTATAATTATAATAATTTACAAATAAAGAACAAATTCTTAAGACAGGTAACAAGCTAGCGGTTCCAATGACTGACCACATATATGCAATTTATGATTTCCTTGACCCACTAGCTAAGTATGAGATCGCTCAACTCGTTGAAAGGAACGCCTTTGTATTCATTAGCATGGCAGTGGAAGAAGAAATAAAATTTATAATATTTCAAATATTTCATACTGGTGTGGTCAGTATAAAATGTGATCAGTGTGGTCATTGACTTACAAATAAATGGACGACGGGTCTAATATAAAAACCACGAAAAAAATGTCCCAATACAACCTATTTAAACGTGACATGTCAAAGAATATGAAAAAGCTAAAACGTTGAATTTAATTGTAATGTCATCGCAGTACTGTCTAATTTTGCTTGCTTCGCTGTCAGTCGAACAAACGAAGACTAGAGCATGAATGACGCTCTGTATACGATTTTAACGCCCTATAAGTTCGGACACTTTTTAGCGCGGACCCGACGTCCATATAATTGTAAGTCAATGAGTGTGGTGCATCATATTTTTAAGTTTAAACAAGCACACTAACAAACAATTTTTTTATATATATAAATAATCTGTGCCCACAAAGCCACTAGTGAAATATAGTCTTTTTTTGTACCAAAACACGGGACGAACGAGTCGTGCATCTGGTGGTAGGCGACACGCCTGTCCATAGCAGAAGCAGTGCCACTCAAAGCTTTAAATCGCAAAAGATCTGAGGGGCGCTGCCACTGCGTCCGTCACTCAGAAACATATGTTAACAATTTTTTGAAAAATCTCAAGGATGTGCAATTTCAACAGTACCCTTCCTTACTCTTCAAAACCGGAATGGTAATATGTCAGCATTGTAAGGCGGCAGTTCTTCCCTGAGCAAACTCGTTCACAAGGAGTTGTAATGCATCGTCTGGTGTATTATAACAGCTTACTATTTAATGACAGCCTGCTACAATAACAGAAATAGTATACATGGCTATTTATCATATTCATATTCATCGATGTGAAAAGTAGAGCGTCAACATAATCAGCTAAACAAAAGAACACAAACCCAACATCTGTCAGCCTGCGTCCGTCAATCCGTCAGCCATACATCCGCCGGCATCAGAAAACGTCACAACACTATGTTTACATATAGCACGATAATGGTTCTTTTTTAATTTTCAATTATTTTTTAATCGAGTTCTTAGGTTTTCGAGATTGCTATACATCGGAAATGAAACTATTGTTTCGGATTTAAATCGCGTAACGGCTAATTGTCACAGTCAACCGTGACCATGGGACCTGTAAAGAGAGCCCTAAACTTGGGTTCATTTGGAAAAATATCACTGGAAGAAATAAATTATTCGCGATTTAGACCCGAAAAAGTATTTTCATTTCCAATTTTTTTTAATTCTTACAATTTATTTATTACAAATGGCCAAATGAAGCAGTTTAATTTTTTTTTTAATATACCAAGTGACGGGGCGAGCAAGTCGTGCACTTGCTGGTAACCTACACGCCTATCCATAACAGTTGCAGTGCCACTCAGAGCTTTAAAATCTTCTCTGTTGAAATTAGGATGTTTTTAATTTCAATGGCCTCTCGCAGAATCCTGGGTAAATAACGGACTTCTTTTGCAAGGACCTGGGGTTTGTTTAAAAAACAAATATACGTGATTTAAATCCAGAAAAATAGTTTTTTTTTCTATGTGTAACAATAGCGAAAACCTAAGAACTCGACACAATAGATCACTCGTTGTGATGAACAGCCAAACACGTTCCGAGTAAAGCCAAGGTAACTGCAACGTAATGGTGGTCAAGTCACTTAGAGTAATTTTTTATTGAAAAACTGCACATATTATTGTATACAAGACTTTTCAAGCGATTGGTAATAATAGGTGAAAAATATATCGACACCTCCAATGTAAGTTGCTGTAAGACACAAAATAGTATTTTTTACTTTTTACCTGATAAATATATAAATATATATCCTTTTTATGTTGATACCTCCATTGAACACTACGCTAACATAATTTTTGGACCTGTTCTGTTTTTTCTTTATTTTTTTTACAAAATTCAGGAAGCATGATATCAATAAATAAATATGGTAGAGTATAATAAATATATACAAAAATAACAAAAAATAACCAAAAAATTAACTTGGCTTAATATTCATTGGAGGTATTGTTAGGTTCCATGTTCAAAAGCAAACAAACAAGAAATTGTTTTCTCTGTTTTTGATGTTTAAAAGTAATAAACATAAATTCTGTAATATACATTAAACATACATATTTAACTTTAAAAACAAAAGATGCTATTCAGTTTACAACAATTTATGTGGGAGGTATCGATGTGGATAACAAACAATTATATTTGTGTTGGTTATAGCTTTTTTATTGATATTCATGTTTTATTCTGACTTGAATAATGTTTAAAAGCAAACAATCAACTTAAGTATGACATGCTGTTTGTTAAACAACAACTAATGTTATTTGAAATCTCTACAGACTGACTTAGTAGCAGTAGAGCTCCATGTGAAAGAGTTCATCAAGGGCAGTACTGCCACCTTATCTATTTCTGCCACCAAGCAGTAATGTCAGCTTTTCCGTGTTCCAGTTTTGAAGGGTGTTGGTGGAATTACAAGCACACTGGACTTATCAACTTATGTGTCAGGGTGACAGGCGCAGTGGCAGTGCCCCTCAGATCTTTGCGATTTAAAGCTCTGAGTGGCATTGTAACTATTTTGGTGTATGGCTTACCATCAGACACACGACTTGTTCATTCCGTCACTTGATATTATAAAAAGAAACGCAATTCATTAAAATTACAGGTACAATAAGCATCGACTCAAATCACTACCACAGTGCTTGATGCATAGACTGATTTATACAATCTCTAAATCAAAGGTTTTTTTTGCATAACAATTGGACATTTATATTAAACTAAACGACATAGTTTTTGAGTTTAGTTTTCTGGTAATCATCATTTAGTGCGTGTTTGTAAATAAACAATAAGCTCGCAATGTTTATATGCCAGTTTGGCTGGATAGAGTGAAACTAGTTATCAAATAGCTACGGTGATAAGAATTTTAGCCATAAACTGAAATGCCATTTTATATATCTCCTTCACCAGATGTTTTAGCTGTAAACAACAAAGTAGTACAAAAAGTAACAGACAAGGTCTCTGTTTGCACATCAAATAAACAAAAAAATGTATAATGCCTCTTTGTTTCAGACTTTGTTACAGTTATTTGATACAATCTTTGAACCACAAGATGCATTCTTTGACTCTTTTGCATTCCTTAGTTGTTTTTTCTTTTCAATAACTTGATTGATTCATTTATTCATTCATGTGTAACATACAACAAGTCATAATATGGTATGAAAACTTTATTCATATTTCTTAAGGTGGATTCGGAAATTTGTATTGCAGATGCTAATGTGTTCAAAATCATTTACCCTTACAGAATTTAATAAAATTGAGTTCAAAAAATGAAAATGAAACTACATTGTCAAATATAAACATGACCCTACAAATATACACAATTTGGATCTTAAAAAGTAGCTTAATTCCCAGTGTATTTGTCCATTTAAAAGAACCAATGATGGCAGAAACAGTGTTCTCAGTGAATTATGTTACATTACATTGTAACATCTAAAAAAGAACTTGTTTGCTTTACTTGTGAATCTTCAGTAGTTTGGAGAATGTTCTCTTCAAAATTGTCACCTGTCATTTTCTAGTCATCGAATTTGTTGATTTTAAGAAGCCTTGTAACAATTCCTTGAGGTTGGTTTATATGGAAACTCGTTTTTGGACTTCTGATCTTGAACAAGGATGGTGGATGGAAGGAGGGTGCAGGACTCAAAACAGGACATGCAAAAAATATACATATTCATATAGCATTTCTGTGAAATATCTGCCATTACTTTAATATTTCATGATATAGTTATCTCAAAAATTACTCTAGTAGTTTTCTATGCAATAGGTTCTAATTTTAGATGTCACCATTGAAGTAATTTTTGTTCGTTGAAATTAAAAGAAACAAACATAAAATCATATCAATTAGGTCACGTACCCAGAGGAAACACCAGTTTACATAAATAGAGAGCAATGTGTCACAAAAAAGAAGAAAAACGAGAGTGTCACTGACCTGTGGCAAGTTGGCGGCGATCTGACGGTGCAGCGAGTCGCGTTCTTTTTCTACTTCCTTGAGCCGCAGTTCCGAGTCTCCTAGCCGCTCCTGCGTCTCCCGCAGGCTCTCTACCAGCTTATCTCGCTCGTCGAGCATAGACACCATGAGCTGTTCGAAGTTGGCATCTTCGCCACTAAATTGCGAACTCCGTTGGCTGATACTGTCTTCCGATATAGTGGGCATTACGTCGCACATCATATTCCACATTTTAATTTACCATCAAACCAGAAAACGTACACGACACTCCGAACAACACAAATTCGATCACAGTTTTTATTACATATGTCCCGGCACAAGTGTTACCTAAATCTAGCGAACGGCACGCGTAAGCGTTGCTTCACATTGTCTGTACACTCACTTGAGATGCTAGTCAGGGATTTGGGAGACATTCTAGTTCGATATTTAGAAAGACACACCTAAAAATTTTACTCCTACGATTCCATACTATCATGGCTCAAGCGGCATGTCTGCCATCTTGGATTGGAACGTCAATTTCAACATAGAGTAGATAAGATCGTCCATTAAAGACAGGACTTTACAAGTCTAGTGTGTTGACGGAGGGGGTGAGGGTTTATTTGCCTATCAAGGCTAATGGTCAAGTCAATGAAGTGTCAGTGAAAATTAAAACAGAAATGAGTGTGCAACGGACACGCTTACGACAGGGTTCCGTAATCGTTATGTGATTCGGCTTGGCCACAATTTATCCTAACTTTAAGCAATTTATAGTATTTTTGTAGATTTCGTATTGAAATTTCAATTAATATTTCAATGTCGTAAGTGCGTTAGGACTAATTAAAATATTGTCGAAAAGGTAATATTCTACATTTTTGTTCGTTTAATTGCAATGCAACTTCGAAAAGTTGCAGCTTATACTAAAGAAATAGGTATACTTTACCAACTAATGAACATACGCACGGACAAGAGGACAGAACAAAATTATAAAGCTTCTTACCTAAATTTGATCACCTCATAATTTATTATAGCTATAATGATTCGTAATTGTTTTGATTCTATATAATTATGATGTAAAGAAATTGACCTTATTATAACAACTTTTTATATAATAAAATATGAATTAACATATAAGACAAAATGACTTGCTTTCGAAACTTTTCGTTGGTATATACGTCTTGAGTCTATCATGTGCTTAGAAGAATATTGAAACACACATTTACTATTATTTTCATTTATTATTTACTTTCTAGTGCTTACTAAGCCAAAACAAAATAAATGTTAAACATTAAAAAAAAATGTACAAAACAGGAACAATAATTTAATGGGAAATTTCGGAAAACAAAAATAACTTACTATGTGTGAATCCTATATGTGACACATTCAATACTTCGTATGTATGTTACATATGTAAAATGCTATACATACAATGAACAACGATTGGATAGAATTATAATATATCAGATATGTGAAAAGGAAAACTACAACTACAAAATATCCATGAGTGACAATTTTGAAGAGAACATTCTCCAAACTACTAAAGATTCACAAGCCACTGTCATCCTTGTCGAAAAAATCCTATTGAATGGGTAATTGTGTACTTATAACGATTAAGAAATAATTGTTACCTAAGTGTATTAGCAGTGCAACGAATACAATTTCGTATTTCATTTTATAACTCTTTGCTAAAACTGTTTCTTTTTTATTTGTAAGATTGTAAGGTCCATCTATTGCAGCCCCTCTCTTCTTATTATACCTATCGTTGATCCTTGAACCTGCAATGTTGACAGTTTGCCTTCTGTCTCTAATAATCTTTGATAATTGTTTCTTACTACGGTAATACCGGTAGAGGGCGTTGTTAAAACATTCCTACTGACGTTTATGAAGCTCGTTTGAAAATTCTTGGAAATCTAAAATGCCAAATGGCGCTCTAAGTGCCTTGATTACTTACTTTAATTATTGTAAATATCTAGTGCTCTTTCCCATTTCTATATTTTCTATCATGTGTACCAGCAACAGTGAAATAGGTCTGCCAAGCAAACAATTCATGACGAATCGAAAAGGTCGATCATTTTAATCAACTGACGCCAACATTTTCAAATTAAAAAAAAATATGATAATGCCTGCCTCTAATTAACAGTACAGCCTGAAACTACCTCCTATTTAATAAAATTTTATAAAAACTTAATAAAATGTTAATGGTGCTTAATTTTTGGTAATATAACTTGTATGAATCCAAGGTCATGAAATAAGCAAAAAAAATGTATTTTACAAAATGTCAAGAGCCGAGTAATACCAACTAAGAGGAAATTCTCTGAAAATTCGGGGGTATTTTTTTAACTCCGGGAGAATTTTAAGAACATATCTCCTTTGGGATTTTCGAGAGGGGAAGAATTAAAAACCGTCTATTGCAAAATAACGAAGTGAGTGAACTGACTGACTCACTAGCTTAATTAAATATCAAAAGTGCAACATTACATATACTTATACCTGCTCGGTAATTAGAAAAAGTGATCCTATCTAATTCAATCGGTCAACTGAACTAGTTCGGTCTATTAACTTTTTTACATTGTTTAGTTCAATAATCTGATGAGATCTAGAATTTGAGAAAGAATAGGAACCGTTTCGGTCTATAAAGGCTACGAAACGAAAGATCCCCATGAAAGATAATTATAGTCATATCAATAAAAATGTTATATTCAGATTCCTTTATGAATAATTTTTTTGTGTTTTATGAATGAACTTTTTATTTTCTTTGTCAAATTTACGTAAAAATACTCTAAACACAACAGCATGTCGTTGAGAATCATGTATTAAAATCTTACAAGAGGTGACAACGTTCAATCGTGCATCTCACTCTATTTTTAGTACAAATTCCGAAAAGCAGTGAAAGATCGCTAAAATTGTCCCTTATATACGTGAATACAAACAGTTCCTATTGGATTAAATGACATGTGAACTTTTAAGATTACGCTAAAGGAATTGTTGAATTAGTGCAATTCTTAGAATTTATTATTGTTTTCATATAGGGTGTATTTACTTCATTTCGACATCACGAAAGTTAAACAAATTTTATTCGGAAAAATGTACTTAATTCAAGCTAATAATGTATAAATACGAAGAAGCTTTGGCTGAATAAAATGCATTATTGTAAAAACTAACACATACAATATGAGTACTATTTCATTTAGTACCATCGCGAACCGCTACATGACATTAGTTGTACTCTGAAACCTTAGAGCATATAGGACTGGAGGCGTCATCGATAGGCAATCCCCTCTGTCAAGGTACAAGCCTCTTGCAGTACTACCCCCCCGCCCCTCAAAAAGTGGCAGAAAGTTTTGTTCGAGAAATAACTAATAGCGCCTTCCGTCCTATATGCTCTAAATCTGAAACACTATCGCTTTGTTCACTTCAATAATATAAAGGAACCCATGTAATTTTGTACGATCAACGCTTTCTACTAGCTACTGAGACGTTTTAGTCCTCATAACACTGCCCTGTAATTTCGGCAGTAATCTCTGCGCTCTCACGCACTTACGATACAGTTTTCAGTTTCAGTGCTTAGTATTGTTTGCGTTATTTATTTTTGTTGTTTACGAAAGTCATCAAAATATACCACTTTTACAATTTGGCGTCTCAATTTGTCATTCTGCGCGCGCACCCCTCTTCGCCGACTCAGCTATAATGTATATTTTATAAATTTATTAATTTTTTATTTGTAGGTTACTCAATGATTTAAGTATAAAAATTATGCTGGATAGTGTTTTCGAGGGAATTCAAAATTTTCTGGGGAAAATTTACATAGTTATCTGGCAGCACTGTAAATAAAAAAAAGTGTAGTGAGCAGAGCAAGCAGTTGTGCGTGTGTGTATGTGTGTTTGTTGTGTACTTAGCCGAGATAACATAAAATTACAATAGTACATTCGTTTTTGCTGGAAATCATAACTATTATACAATATACAAATATCGCCAAAGTAAAACAATAGACACAAGTATCGCTTTTGATTTTTAAAATGCTAGAAACTGTTTGTTAAACATCTCCCGTGTATGCTGAACTTCGGTCGCCTTGTGTTCTTTCCAAACTTAGTAAATGCCGAAGAAAAAAGGCTTCAAAAAGAATACAAATGCAGGTAGTAAAACTTAAGCTTAAACTTATCTTCTTCTATAAAACCCTAAAATAAAATAACTTCAATAATCCCTTCCATAATGTAAGCAAAAGTTTTGATTGTGGAGGCTTATGAATGCAACTGAAGATCATATTAAGGGATAGAAAGAAGAAGAATGAAAATACATTTGACTAAGGATGTAAGGACGGGAGGAGGACGTATGGATCAAGTTTTTTCTTCTTGCATAACCAAAAAAATCTTGATAACAACATTGCAATCTCTACACAAAGATTACATCTCTTGCGTTCGAATAAACGTGACGTACATTACATTGTTTAACAACCTAATGGGTGGTATGTAGTGTCTAAAAAATGACTTCTGATTAGCAGGAGAGTAGCAATTTTTTAAATGATTTCAAGTGGGGTGAACAAGTCGTGGTTGTAGGTATCGTGACAATCTAAAACAGTTGCCATGCCACTCATAGCTTTATTTTCTTTTATAAAAACTAAGTGACGGGACTTACAAGTTGGTGGCAGAAATAGTATGTAATGGACGAACTTGTCCACAACGAGCTTTACTGCTATTAAATCGCAAAGATCTAAGGGGCATTGCCACTGCACCTGTCATCCTGAGAATTAAAGGTGACATGTCCCATGTGCGAGTCAGGTTTACACTATATGAGTACTCTTGGAACTAATCTACTTAAATGACTACTCGGTACTTGCTAGTTGGCTATAACAAGTAAAAGAATGATATCTGCAGGAGTATCTAGACATTCTACATAAATATGAGTTTCAGCCTATGCAGGTCGTATGAGTGTGTATTTTGAACTAAAACAGTTACAATTTGTTGTGCATTTTCCAGATTTTACCATAAATGATTGTGCCAACGCTCCAAAAGCGGTGGGCCGAGTAAAAAAGGCAACACCAACAGAGGCTGTCACCCCAGAACTGACCTGGGAACAGATGGTTGATGATTTTGACATAATTGAAGAGGTTAATGCTGACGGAACAAAAAGCTTTGTATATAAAAAGAAAAGAAATCATTCCAAGATGGAAGACAATATAGAAGACCGCCCTGGTGTGGTATATCCAGAAATAGTGTGGTATCTAATATCCCGGTATATAAAACCGGATGATATTGGTGCATTTGCCAGAATTAATAAAGCTACTTATGCTATAACAAAGCGGGAATCATTTTGGAGAACATTATACCAGAGGTATTGCCAAAATAACCCTAAATTACCTGAGAAGTTAAAGTTAGAAAATGGTTATAAATTGTATGGTTTACGTCAGAGAGTAATAAGGGCTTTATATCATACTTATGATGTCTTCATTAAGAAGGTATTGCAGCAGGCGGCACATGATAGTCGACCGCATTTGCTGGTCAAACGACGTTGCGTCAACATGTGGTACTGCAAAGGTTCCGCACACTGGTCTATATATTTCAAATTTAGGAGGCCATGTCTCTTACCCAGGATTGAGACTAATATTATTGAAGAACTGGGACGGATTGATGCCAATCCGGAGGAGGATAACCAAGTACTGCAAGTATGTGGTTCATTTTCATTTGTTAGATTTTAATTGAACTGGTCAGTACTTTTATCCATACAAGAGGTTAAAGCATGTGTCAAATTTAAAATAAAAATTTTCGCAATGTTGGCCAAAATTATATGCATACCGATCTCCCACTGCGAACATACAGGCCTGTAAAAGGAGAGGGTAGTAGGGCACATGGAAGGAAATATTATAAGTATCCATAACAGATACAGTGCCACTCAGAGCTTTAAAAAAAACAAACACAAAGATCTGAGGGGCACTACCACTGTGCCCGTCACCCTGTAATAAATAAATATATATTTATCTTATATTTCAGGTAACCTGCCAAAATTTCTACGAACTACCGCCGCTTATGGGTATGACGCTGTCATCCGTGAGTGTTCAGCTTGCACAGGGATTCCGCCACCATAGGTTACATCTTGGCTTCAACACTGGTCACCACAATGTATCGCGAAATATATTCCCGGAATGCACAGTCGTAATAGACAATGTCATTAATATTTTAGTCTACGATTGGTGGCACCCCAAGTACCCTTATTTTGAAACCACACTACCACTAAATAAAGGAGATGAGGAGCAAGTTCCAGTGTTAAAAAGGGACTTTTTTGCAAACGAAGAAATGTAATTATTGTAAAAAGTATGTACGTGATATTAAAAAAAATATTTTATTACTGTTTTGGAGCTGTTTTATTGTGAAGAATATTTTTTGCTGGCGTATTTATTTTTAACCAACTTCAAAAAAATAATCTCAGTACAGAGTACTAAAAAAACCGACCTCAAAAGTACGTGGAATTTTGTCTATTTGCTAAGTTTTATTGAAATATCCCCTAGTTCGCCACTATACAGGACTTGACATTGGAGATAATAAAAATCGGTTCTCACTACTCAAAGTATATCGAGAGAAAAACGCCTTGAATTGGAGAAATAGCAAAATCAACCATTAAAGTAATTGCTCCTAAATTAATGTTAGGCGCTATTTATGAAAATGAATCTTCATGCGTGAACAGCCACGCAGCCTCGAAGGCGAGGTGGATGATTTTCCTCAAAATTAAATGGGACCACTATGGAAGTACCCCCTTTCCAACAAAAAAAGAATCATGAAAATCGGTTCACAAATACCGGAGTTATCGCGTAACATACATACAAAAAAAAAAGAACATACAGACGAATTGAGAACCTCCTCCTTTTTGAAGTCGGTTAAAAAGGAAAAGGTTCTCAATTCGACCATGTTTTTTTTGTATGTATGTTACGCGATAACTCCGTCACCGATTTGTGAACAGATTTTGATGGTTTTATTGGAAAGAGGGTACCTCAGATGTGTTCCCATTTAAATTTGAAGAAAATATTCCACCTCTAAGGGTGGCAAACTAGGGGATGAATGATTTTTGAGGCCGGTTTTTTTAGTACTCTGTACTGAGATTATGCTCGTTGTATGTAGTTACACCTAGTAGTGTATACCTACTAAGAAATAGTATGTCTCTTATCGAGGGACTAAACGAGCCTATGTATACTGAACTATGTAAAGAAGAGGAAGTTCCACGAAAATTTGCTCTAGACGCAATCAAAACTGAAGCAGACAGTAAAAAGTTATGACAGATTTAAAAAAATAAAATCGTTTTTTGGTTCTCCTGAAAAACCGTGGTTTGTCCCAATCGAGTATATTGTTTATCCCTTACATTAATTGGTACTTCTGGTATCATTATATGTATCTAAAACCTACTAAAGAAAGTAGTGTACAAACCACATCTTCCGTGGTCAAACTATTATAATTTATAAATTAACGGTTCCTATAACGGGTAGATGGCGCTAATCCTAAAGAAAATAAAAGAATTGCCGGCACAATCCATAAAAATCTGAGCAATAGGAGCCATCTAGTTTATTTGCTTTGTTATCACTAGAAATTAGAATAGCTATGTTAAATGTAAAATAATTAATTTAGTTACAAACTAAAATAGCCGTTTGGTACTCGTCGCGACATCTGGTGACCCCAATAGTCACTAAACCCGACTACGCTGTCTTGTATCTCGTTATTAAAGTCTTCTTGAGTGATTCCTACAGCCTACCTACATGGTTATGGTATTATAATTGGTTAGACTGTGGTACTTAGAATAATAACGCATAGATAGAATGATAGTTTCATATCAAACGAACTGTCACAAGTGAGGCAAAAATCAAATTCATGTAGGCTAGTTTTAAGAGTAGGTTAATTTTCGGTTTTAGTGAATATTTATATAAAAATACAAGTTGAAACGCATTACTTCCTTGTGGAATGTGATGTTAGTATCTATTTTATGTTTGTCTGACGTATTTTTACACTCATTTACCGCACATTTCGTAATTTTTACCTAAAATTCTGGAGCTGTTCGCGGTGCAAGTTGACCTTGAGCACTGAAGGCCCGCCCGCTCGTGTAGGCCCATTGGGCGCGCTTCAATTTGCCTCACTTAGCGTGTGCGGGCTAGGTTTCTATGCGTTATTATTCTAAGCTGTGGTATTACAAAGCTCCCATTTATTTCTGAATGGGAACCACTAGGCTTGGGCCTGCCTCAATTTCATTGTAAGTTAGTTAAGTTAGAACGCCAACGTTTAGGCAGCAGCAGGGTATTTATTTTTAAAAGAACTTCTTCGATGGACTGTTATCCGCTGCCTGTAAATTGAATCTGACATCGAAGGACATTTAGGCCAGGCGTGTATTTATTATTAAAAAAAAACAAGGCGCTTTAAATGCTAGGTGACCTCATCGTTCAAATGGTATACAGTCGAGCGAAAATACAACGCTTCACAAATAACAAAATCTCATTGGACGAAACTGACCTTTAGTCACTTGACATTTGATTAGCTAAGGTCTTTATTTGTACAACGTCGTCTTTATTTATAGGTCGTCGCATAATTTTAAGTTTTAGTCTTGTGTTTGTTGAAAATGATCAGGTTTTCGTTGATATTGGGACTTGTTTCGGTAAGTGGTCTTTGATTCCTTTTTCGAGTTGTTAGCCGTAATGCTGTAAACACAGTGGGAAAGATATAGTATATCTACTTACATTGGAATTTAAATAATTATTACTTAAAATTGTTCTTGGCTACTCAATTTTATTTTATATATTAGCGACGATCAGTTTATTTTTTGACACTGTATTTTACACAGTAATAATAATATACTACACTGATAAATGTCTATATTTTGATAAACATGTTTTTTAAACTGCCACTAGGTACATTTTTATCGCTATTTCAAAGTTTGTAATTTTCTTTATCGTCTGCTCTACAGCATTTATGTATTTAATAATACGAAGAGATTGAAAAATAGAAACAAGTCACCTTTTTTAAACACTTTTAGCCCCGCACTAGGGAAACCCTGTATCGCGGATGCCATGGACACACATAGACAAGCACAATCGATACCTCCAATCTTTCCAATGATCAATACGCCAACTTTATTTTTTGGTCATTTTCTGTTATTTTTGTAAACAGCCATATTTATTTACTGATATTATGCTCCCCAAATTTAGTGACGAAAAAGGAACAAAAAACGAAATTCGAAAAACAAGAAAACGAATTTTGTGAAAAGAAAACAAAATGGTGGGTTTTAATAGTTAAATTTTTTACACGAATTAATCTTTAGTTTATGTATATTACGTTGTGCGTTTCTTGATTATTTGTTACCATTAAGCTAATGGCTCTGAAGCCAATGCTTTATAAATAAATAAATAAAAAAGAGATTACTCTCAGGGTCGTATTCCAGAACTCTACTCAATACTCAAGTCAGGACTTGAGTATTGCAGTGAGCACTGAAAATCATACTCAAGTCCTTGCCATTAGGGTCGTATTTCCAGTGCTTGAAAACATACTCAAGTCTGCTCAAATCCTGATTTTTTTTTTAAGTTTATTAAGGCTTTGGCAAAGCCATCAGCCTAAACATGAAGTTTAAATATGTTTCTGTAAATATGGCCGCCACAAAGAGGATAGGCAATTTGATACGGGTATTTTAGTTCGAGATTCGTATAATTTCGCGTTTTAATCTTCGATTAAGGCACAATAGCACTATCCTATTCCACTTTAAACTAGATTTCACAAAATATTTGAAAGTCAAAATAAAAACGTCACTTTTCCCTCCAGAAGGTCCAGAGCGAATCTCAAATCCTGACTTGAGCATTAGAGTTCTAGAATACAACTCTCAGTCTCATCTGTATGGCGCATTAGTGCCATTGCCTTTTCCAATGCAAAAAAACAAATTTTTAATGCGACTGTATTTTTTTGTATGTATGTGCACCCTTACCCTTCAAAACCGGAACACAGTAAAGTTGACATTACTGCTTGGCGGCAGAAATAGGTAAGTAGCAGTAATTCCCTGGACGAACTCTTTCACAAGGAGCTCTACTGCTGCTAAACTTCCAGTCTAACTACTAACAATTAATAATAAATAACAAATCCGTTGTAGAAGTGAAAAATCCGCAAACGTGCAAGTAATTTACACCATGCTTACACCGATTGTTCCATATAGGTACATAAAACGTGGTTATCTATCACTATGTAGTCCGAAAATACATTTTCCAGAAATAACGTTTGAAATCTAACCGAACCTAATCTAATGTCTTTGCAATAAACCTGAAATAACGACGGTTTCATTATTATTCGGTTTTCGTGTGTAACGAAAATTCGAACTAACGTTATTTCGGAAAAACATTCGAGTTTGTGATAGGTTACCATAAAGCGTATATTATGTAGGTACTATCCAGTTTAGTACGATTTAATTAATATAACCACGTAATGATTTTTAGATATGCCTAGCCGATCTTCCGGTGACTCCACCTGCTGCTATACGATGTGGCCAAACTCCGAACGCTGTAAGTGTTAGAAAATCATGTGAAGAACAATGTTTGTTTATGGTGGATCTGTAACTTTTCATCAAATTCGGAATAACATGAAGTTGATTGAATATCATGATGTTGTACTACAATGACATTCAGTTATTTTTTGTGAAATTAGTGTTCGATCTTTTTTAAGAATTACACAACACAACAACAGTCAAAGCGTTGAATCAATCTATTTGGAAAATATATATAGTAAAATTGAGGATATACACCGATTACTATATGGTGTGAGAACACGATTCCTAAAAACACGAACTTACCTCGAAATTTTACAAGAAAACCGATATATTCAATAGGCATTTTAATTAGCTTTTCTTAATATTCCAGGTTTACTCTTGCCTCGGCAATCCGAAAGTGGTGAAACCTGATGTTTCTCAGCAGTGCACTCAGTTTGTTTCGGAGGTAAGAATATCATCATCATCACAGTCTCCTCTCAGGCCAGGGTTTATGCCGCAGTCGGCCACGCTGGCCCAATGCGGGTTGCAGATTTCACACGTAAACTTTCTTCCATGTGTAGGTTTTAATTACGATGTTTTCCTTCTCCGAAAAACTCATGGTAAATTTCAAATTGAATTTTGCACATAAAATTCCGAGAAACTTAGTGGTGTTAGCCCGGATTCGAATTCACAGCTTCTGCTTAGAGGCGGAAGTTCAAACGATTCGACGGCTTTACACTGGACACTGATCTCTTTTATAGATCTCACGGCTTGGGACATTCGGGTTCTTTTTTGAACAGTCTTCGAGAGGGAATTTTCCGAGATCTTCCTTCGGCGTCCTACTTACAGTTGCCATAACAATATTAAACAGTACAATGGTTATTTATTTTTAACATCACAAGTATCAGGTTCGAAAGCTACATTTCTAAACTTACAGGCTTAAGTTAAATTAACTTATGTGTTGTAATAATAATAACTGTCATGTCTGAAACTATTGTTCATTACAATCACGGAAAAAAAAAATGGGAGTGAAGGCCGTCTCGATTGCTATCAGAACCGCTGTCACCAAAAGTCACACATTTATAATTTGAAACATTATGAAATCTTGATATTGATTGGTCGTAGTTTCAAATTTAAAAAGAAATAACAAATTCTGGATTGTTAATATAATTTAAACTTTGCGTCGTTGGCATATCGTTGAAAATTCAATGCCATAAATACCTATTATTGCAAGTTACGACGTTTTGATTTTATACTGAAATTTCAATCAATGTGCTGCTATCTAGCGGTGAATAGCTGAACAACGACGATTTTGAGATGTTTACGTAGTTCTTCTAAAAAGAAACGAACATGGCAGCGGTACAAGATTTATTTTCGTTTCTTGTACTTAAAAAAATGATTATGATGAAGAGAAAATTGAAAATTTATTAAAATTAAATAAAATAAGACGCAACGATGGTACGAAACACCACCAATATTGCAAGTGCGTCTATGTGATAGTAGATAGTCTACGTGATTTTTTCAGTCCAAAGTATAGAAATAAGATATTTTTCTACGATTTTCGAGGTTTTGCGCGAGATAATGACACTTCAAGTATATAACCAGAAATAGAGACGAAATGTCATTTAATTTATTTGAAAACTATTCTACCATATTTTTACTGTGATAACTGCGCTCCGATTGGCCAGCCCGAGTTCGAAACAATTGACGGGTGTCGTCAACTATTTCACTTCAAATCGACCAGTTAACTTGAGCTTTGCTATAATGGACGAAAATTGCGAAATTACATATTTAATATTTAATTACCTATGAAAAGGGATTCCGTTTGTTTTGTAATTAGATGTTTTGCTGTTTTTGCCTCACCACCGAATAGAACAGCACGGCATTGTTAGAGATATTATCTTTATAACATATTTGCTCGTAAAGTGGCTGAAATCACACCAATTTCAATATCGTAATGTATTTCATTATGCACTTGTGCGTTATTGTAATGTAAAACGCACAAGTGTGTTATTGTAATGTAAAACGCACAAGTGCGTTATTGTAATGTAAAACGCACAAGTTTTTTTTAATAAAGTAACATGCACAGTTTTTTAAAATGCTCCGTCTAAAAATGAACGATACTTTTTTAAATCTTTGCAAAGAATTTTTATGTTAGAAAAGTGGTCATTATTTTAGGAATAAAATTAACTTTGGGAGATAAAATATAGTAAATAAACATTTAATTCTTTCATTTAATTAATTTTGACAATAAATTACAACCATTTATCTGTAACAAAAACACAAAAATATTAATTTAGTTTATTAGTAATACTGGCTATTTTTATACCTTTGCCTAAAAAAAACGTTGACGCGCGCGCATGGCTAATTTGTGGACAAGTAAAAATTATTTCGCGCGCTTTTTCTTTTCGCTGTATTGTTTTTATTTGAAAATGTCGTCAAGCAGTGATGAATTTATTAATTTGACACCGCCACAAGTCTTATACGCAGCGAAAAAGGCTACTCTAAGCCTCTTACCTGAAAAATCGACCGATAGATACTTACAAGCGTATCAAAATTTCATCATATGGAAAACAAGCAAAGATGCAAATTCATTTTCAGAAAATGTGTTTTTAGCCTATTTCATGGAACTTTCTCAAAAATATAAGTCAAGCTCATTGTGGTGCTACTATTCAATGCTAAAAAGCACTATGAAAACAAACCATGGTATTGATATCAAGTCATACTCAAACTTGATAGCATTTCTAAAAAGACGCTCAGATGGCCATGTAAGTAAAAAGTCGAAAGTATTTTCGGCTGACAATATCAAGAAATTCCTAAAAGAAGCTCCGGATTGGCGATATTTGGCAACAAAGGTCAGTTGAAACTAAATTATTGTTATTAATTTCTTTCACTTTCGTATTTTTTTACAATATAGGTGTTTATACGTTCTTTTTATCTCTTTTCAGGTTGTAATAATATTCGGTATAAATGGTGCATGTAGACGTCAAGAGTTGGCAAACATAACAACTAATGATGTCGAGAACCATGGGCGGGTTCTTCTTGTCCAGGTCAAAAACACAAAAAATAAAATTACAAGGTCGTTCACAATACAGGGGCCTTTTTACGACGTAGTGAAGAAATACGAAGCGCTTCGTTCAACAAAAGCTAATTCCAACAGATTTTTTCAAAATTACCAAAATGGAAAATGCACTAACCCATTGGCATTAATAAATTGGGAGCAATGCCGAAAGAAATTGCCACTTTCTTAAATTTGCCTCAAGCACATGAATACACAGGGCACAGTTTCAGAAGGTCCTCGGCTACATTGCTCGCCGATTCAGGTGCGGACTTGTTGACACTAAAACGCCACGGAGGATGACGGTCAAGCAATGTAGCCGAAGGATACATAGAAGACTCGATAAGAAATAAAGAAGAAATTAGCTCTCGCATTACAAGGAACATAAATTTGGAGTCAAGTGTTGACTTTCAACCATCTACGAGCACATACGCGTACATTCCACCATCGTCGCCGCAGCCGCAACCGCCTCCGCCGCCGCCACCGACTGCAGAACTCTGTGGTCTCGTTTGTCCTACTTTCACTCAAGAGAGTGAGCGAGAGACTGGGGAGATTGTAACTAATAATAATAACTTGACAACATTAAAAATGCCAACTGGCAACGTAACAATCACTTTTAAAAATTGTTCAAATTTCTATAACTGCTTTAACAAGTAATTAAAGATTTATTCGTTTAAGAAAGTCAGAGTCTTATTTATTTCCTCGCAAATATGTTATAAAACGTCGTATGACATACGTGCGCTTTGAAAATTACAGCCTCTGCTTTCTTATAGCCCTCGCCTACGGCTCGGGCTAGCAATATGGCCTCGGCTGTAATTTTCAACTTACCGCACTTATATCATAATGTACTATTATTACAATAAATACAGAATATTTTTTGGAATATACGGAGACGTACACACAGGTCACTATTTGGCCTGTCTATATTTCAGTGCAAACGGGAGTTGATATTTATAAGAGCTGTATCGCAAATGTGTTACCGGGAATATATGGCCCTTATGTCGTCTCTATTTCTTGTTATATACACGATATAATGACACGATCATGACGTACAAAGGGAATCGCTTCTACTGACTTTTACTGTATTCATTGTTCTGTGGTTACAACTGATCCCACGCTAGTTTGTAAAAAGACCGTTAAACACTGGCTGAAAAAATAATATAGTTATTTTATTTTATTTTATAGTTATTTAGTTTAGTTATGATATTAAGCACTAATAAAATGAAAGTGTGCACGGACAAAATACGTGGACATGTAATATTTATCTATATTATCATGACAGCCTGCCCCATGTCCACATTTTTTACGACTTCAATATGAATTAATAAATTCTTTACCATTTTTCTAATGGTAATAACAATTTTTAATGTATAGATTTTAAGACTCGTGGTTATTCACTAAATGATTAACACTAATATCAGGGTACTTACCACGGTATGACTTTTGTGTGAAAAAAGTGAGTGACAATGGTAACGCCACAACAAATCACGATGAAGGTAGTCGTCGACAGCGCAAGAGGGTAGACAGATATGTCTGCTCTTAAAGCTGTCATCTGTCGCCATCCAGTCAACCCGTGACCATGGAGCGTGCAACCGTTCCGAAATATCGGGAAAATGAAAAGAAGTCACACCGTGGTAAGAAACCTGATATTAGTGATAATCAATTTTTAATGTGTTTAATTTTTTTTTCTAGTGCGAAAAACTGAAATGCGTATTCGAAAAATCGGGCTGGCTAAAGGACAATAAAGTAGACAAAGAGAAGGTGAAGAATTATTTCGATGATTATGCGAAAGAAACCCCAGCTTGGGCTCCGGCCGTAGAGAAGGTGAAAACAGAATGCCTGACGCAGGATTTGGTGGCACAAGGTGTTTTTGTCAACTGTCCTGCTTATGACGTTATGCATTGCATACTGACTAATTTTCTCAGGGTGAGTTTGACGTAACTGTTAGTTAAAATTTTCTTTCGATGTGAATTTCGTTATGGCTCCGTTTGAAAGAGTTCTCCAGGGAAGTACTGCCACCTATTTGCCGCTCTTTCTGCCGCCAAGCAGTAATGTTCACGTTACTGTGTTCCGATTTGGTGCTGGTGAAATTCAAACCCAAACCCAAATTCAAAGCAATGTACCGGTAACACCTATTCTCACTTCAAAAATAATAACGCACACACTCAACATGGTCCCGTACTAGGGAAACTTACGAGAGAAATAAATGTAGGCCATATAAATATTTCTTCCGGCCCGGGAATCGAACCTGGGACCTCTGTGAGGCAGTTCGGCCTCGGAGGCAGTTTCTGTGTAGTGTGTTTTATTCTTTTACGTAGTCTGTCTAGAATAGAATTTTGTTGTTGCTTTGATATACATTATATATACTAAATACAACATTAAAACCTCTTTACCATCACAATTTACTCTTACAGTTGTATTTATATTCACGCTGTATTTGTATTCATGCACTTACATATCAAATAGGTTATTTTAGATGCACTATTTACACTTTACTATGTAGGAATATTAATATCTCAAAGTAATCTTTACTCATAGTCGTTATATTTTTGCTTACAAATAACTTAATCCCTTTCGTTGGTCCCGACTGAAAACCAGCGCCAATGCTGTTAAGTTTTTCTTTTATGCTTAATTTGTATTTGTGTTATATCAGTGAATGAAATGTTTAAGTATCCTAAATTACGGGCACATGTGACGTCACATGGGACTTGTCAAACTTTTTTTAAACAGACATATTCTCATAGATGATATATGTATATTCATTTACAACTGCTAAAAATTCGTGTTCTTTTTTTGGCAATGTCACGTATCGAGGACGAGGACAAATTGACATTACAATGTATTTTTCGTAGAAGCAGTAAAATTTTTCGTCGTATATTAATTATTCACGCTGTCAGATTTTAGATTTTAAAATTTCTTAAATATAGGAAATGAAACTATTTTTCCGGATTTAAATCGCGTATATTTGTTTTTTCAAACAAACTTTTGTTTAAAAATACTTTCATTCCCTTTGTGTAACAATAGTGAACACCTAAGAACTTTTCTAAAAGAAAAGAAAATAAAGAAAATTCATCATGTTTTTGATTGCTTGATCTTTTCCTGAGAAAAATGAAAACAGCTGATCCACGGTGTTGTTTGAATATTACTTTTTTATGTTAGGCCTAATATTTTCCATTTGTTTTTAAATTGTAGAACGCGCAACCGTCTCAATGGTCAACATCCGCCACGTGTGAATACCCACGGCAGTTCGCCGCGGCTTGCCCCGTCTGCCCCGAAGACTGTTTCGCGCCACAGGTGCCCTACGGCTCGTGCAATGCTTGTCGACTTCTACCCCGATCAACTTAAACGTCGCCTCTGTCACTTGCTAAACGCATTTGAAGATTTTGTTATGAAGCCATCTTGTATCCGCCATTTTGAAAAAAAAATGACAGCGACGCATACAATTTATATTAATGTATATTTATCGTTTGCGTTTCTCATTGCCTTCCCTTTATCTGAAGATGTATAATTACGTAAAAGAATATTTAAAGCAAATTCACAAACAAAAGTAAATTTCTTCATTTCTTCTTAAGTGAACATATTTGTGGCGGCACCTGTACCACTTTTATAGATTATACCTTGAAAAACTGAAACTTCAGATATTTCATCCAATATCACATGATGTTTATATTAATGTTAGATATCGATGGAGACAGGATTTAGGTATGCGTAACTACCATTTTGAAACAAATAATGCCGGACAGTGAAAACAAAATCTTAACAGCCCTAATTATTGATATAAATGAAATGCTTGTTTATAAAACTTTTATTTATTTGTCTTTTTCCTCTGAAAATTAATGCCACTGTGAATCCTAATGCAGAAGTAACAATTAATGCCATCTAGCGACAGGTTTTCCTTCCGATCCGTACGTAAGTACGATCCGTATCCGATCAATGGGACATCTATGGGAAGAGGAACTAAAAATTTTAAATCGTTAAACAAAAAAGGACTAAGTAATTCGTAAATAGGTACCTTATACTATTTATTTATCACTGAAGCGAAGGTTCATGCCATTTACTGAAATTGCATTGCCGTTAAACAGAATTACTCGGTTTTTCCTCAACCGATATGCGTGAAATTTGAAACTAGCATAAAAAATACAATTCTATAGGTCGTAATGACGCTAAAATTTTGGATTTCGGTCTATGAATTAATGATAATTCAGGTCAAGGTCACCATATTAAGTCCATTGGAAAAATATTCGAATGTAAAATTCTACCTACGTGCAAAGTCAATGTCAAATCGCTCGTTTGCCAGAACAATGTGTTATCTCTAGAACATCGAGATATAATAAATAGGTAACACGTTGTTCTGGCAAACGGGCGAAATAATCTTTATTTCATAGGTAAGTAAATTATACTTGAAATCGGTATACCGTAAACTGAGGTTACTTTGATAAATTTTGAAATTTAAACGTCTATAACTTTTTAACTTGAGATTTTTTTTAAATAAAAAAAATGTCGAATTATCGGTTTTAATAGTTCTCTCTAAAAACGTTAAAACAACAAACAATTTTTCAATACTATTTGAGAAAAAAAAAGACAGCGTGATTAAAGTAATAATTGATTTGGGGTTACTTTGAAACCTTTTTTAGTATGAATATTGAAACTAACCCCAATTACTAGCCTAAAACAGAAAAAAAAATTAAAAATCAGTCAACAGGGAAGAACGTTATTGCTGTTTTTATATCTTGGGGTAACTTTGATCGAATAAAATTACTAAATATGACATAACCTGTCTGTAATGTTTTAATTAGAGATTGTTGTTATTTATTATACAAAGTTCCATATGATGTTAGTTTCATAAAGCTGTGATGCCCGTCTCATGGTTAGCTTATCGACCACGATCTGACTCAATGCTTCTTCTAACCTGGCTTCTCGAGTAATTTCGCTACTCGGGAACCTAGTTTTCAGTTATATGTTTAGTTTTATGTTTGTGGCATCGTTCTGAAAACACTTAATATAAAAAAATTAAAAACAAAGCCACAAAGCTAATTTTCCTGCTAGCGGCTGGGGTGACTTTGACACTTTGATCAATCTCACACCATACACCCTATCAATGACACCCCGCAAAAAATAAACCGACGCCATAACGGAAGCGTCATGGTTAGAACAATAAAAAATTTTGTTATGAATTCACAAATGTACAATATTCTTAATACTCTTTTGATTCTATCCAAAAAATTCACGATACTAACACACACTGACGCACATGAAGTTTTGCAACACATTTTTTTAATTAAAAATAGGTTGTAACGGAAAACTTACCTTTTTGTATATAAAATACAGGGAAATCTCCAGCGCACCCGCAGAAATGAACTTGACTGTTTATCAGTATTGCCACCCGAAAAAAAAATTCCCAAAACTAGGCGCCTTTTACGCAATTTGTAGTTTTATGTGAAAAGGAAGTCTTTATCAAAGTGATCCCGAGAATCAAAGTAACCACGGTCTACGGTACTGATTAAACTCTGCTGGAGATTTCCCTTAGTAGAATAAGCAAGAAACTCTAGAGGTTGCTCCTTGCAAATATATATTTGAATACATTTATCATTACAATGTTTAATTTAAACATTTTAGATCGAGAATACCTGAAAGAGCTAAACGAGTCACTACCACGGATTTTTGTCATATAAGTACGCAGAAGTTGTATAATAACCTTTAGTATAAAGTTTTTGTTTCACTATAGTTTTAAACCTCGTCAATGGCAAATTTTGAATATCAATCGGAATCTTAGAACCGTACACATGGCCCCATAAATGAATTTGCGACTTTATGAAGGCGAATGTCAAGAAGAGATAGATTCCTGTCACTATTATACCTACTACTATTACTATCATAAAAAATATATATTTTTCTTAACATAAATAACTTCTTCTTCGTTTTGCTCAATGGCGGTTCCTTCTTTTTAAGATTTCGCCAGTGTCGAGTTTTCCGCTTAGCAGAATAAGTTCAAAATATGTTTCTGTAAATATGGCCGCCACATAGAGGATAGGCAATTTGAGGCGGCGTGCTTGGATTGACTCGGGATTCCTTAAGACGGGCCGATACGGGTATTTTAGTTCGAGATTCGTATAATTTCGCGTTTTAATCTTCGATTAAGGCACAATAGCACTATCCTATTCCACTTTAAACTAGATTTCACAAAATAATTGAAAGTCAAAATAAAAACGACACTTTTCCCTCCAAAAGGTCCAGAGCGAATCCATAAATAACATTTTCATAAATGTAGTTTGACGTTCGTGTGTGTATACGCAAATAATATTACTGTGAAAAAGAAAAATATATTGTTTGAATAAGTTTCTTTTGTTATGTATAAGACTGTTGTAAGAAATATGTAGGAGAGGACCGAAATGATGGACTAACTTAATAAAGGAAACATTATTTCTACTTTTAACTTTTCAAGATAAAGAGGGTAAATTTCGTTGCCCCTGGTGCATCTTGTCTCCTTATTTTTATCACCGAGTAGGTATGGACGACGGGTCTAATACAAAAACCACGAAAAAAATGTCCCAAGTCAACCTATTTAAACGTAGTGACATGTCAAGGAATATGAAAAAGCTAAAACGTTGAATTTAAATTGTAATGTCATCGCAGTACTGTCTAATTTTGCTTGCTTCGCTGTCAGTCGAACAAACGAAGACTAGAGCGTGAATGACGCTCTGTATACGATTTTAACGCTCTATAAGTTCGGACACTTTTTAGCGCGGACCCGACGTCCATATAATTATTGTAAGTCAATGCCGAGTATGATATTTTTTCTTATTTTTTAGTTTCATTGTGATAATATAAAACAATTTCCACCTTATTTAATAGATTCGTAACACATATTTGCTTGTCAAATGTAAAGAAATCTAGTTATTATTTTATAAGATCCTTGGTTTAAAAAAATATGGCTTTGCTAACTAGCAATTACTTTAGTTTAGAAGAAAAGTTTCGTAACAATCAGATTAAGCGGTTTATTGAATGTCAGGATATTTCACCAACATGATATTCAATTGTTTTTTTTTTTGTGAAATTGCTCCACTAGCTTGTTATAATTATTAAATCAAAGATTACTTAGAAAGAAAGAACAATTTAATGTAATCAAGAAAATTATTATTAAGAAAGAACACTTACAAAAAATTCCTTCGATCCGGCCGGATTCGAACCGACGACTTCTAGCGAACCGTGCTAAATCCTGACATTCAATAAAACAATTACAGTGGTCAGCGATTTTGTTTTCAACCATACTTTGGGAAGGAAGTATTATATTTTATCTATTTTACGTATTACTTGAACTTCAAACAAAATATACCAGTTCTATTTTGTTCTGTTAATCTTAACAGAACTCTTATCCATAACCAGGGCTGGGCAAAATACATGCTACATCTTAATTGAAATACAAATTACAAAATACTTCCTTAAATGTATTTAAAATACAAAATACCAAATACTTTCTTGAGGTGTATTTGAAATACAAAATACAAAATACTTTCATGGGGTGTATTTAAAATACAAAATACAAATACAAATTACAAAATACTTTATTAGTATACTTATCGCGACATGTGGAAACCAACAATTTCCTTCAAAGGATTTCCTTCCACAATACATATCTTGAAAAAGAAGTTTTAAATATTCAGTTTTACCAGAAAAAAACTGTTAAACCAATACAACCATACTTCAGAGCACGAAGTACGTATAATTATTATTAATATTCCTATACATGTCGAATACTGTATATACGTGTAAATGCCATTCATAACATGTTCACAACACAAATTAGTCGCTCACGCGATACGTTATCCCTATCTACTCGGCCTATAAAGGATGCAAATGTGCAATTTAAACCAACCGCAAAATGGCGGCTATAACCCTAGAACCCTACTACTCTAAGTTATAACCGCGAAAAGATGACTTTGACGACTTTGACAATACCATGCACTGTTGCCACCTGCAAATGTGCTTCTACTGCATTGAATACGAGTATTTAAGATGTCGTGAGTGTTGTGTGTCGGTGTAGTGAGAACCCTAGTGCACAAATAAGTAATGAAGATAAAGTGCGGGTAGTTAGAAAAACTCGCACAACTAGAAGATGCTGACACCCGCCTCTTCAGTCCTTGCGAGACCATGGACGTTGCAATATGTCCGAAAAGTCGAGGTAAATAAAATATGTTTATACGTGAATAAGTCCCGAATTAAAAATCAAATAATTTCATACTTCATTTTTTGAACGTTCCGCTTTACACAAACGGACGCACGCACGCACGCACGCAGGCACGCACGCACGCAGGCAAGCACGCACGCACGCACGCACGCACGCACACACACGCACTCACACACACACACATATACACATACATACATATAATAGATGCTCTTTGCAAAAAAGTGATTGATCACTTGCATTTACTTCGTCATTTACAACGACTTCAATCTAATTACATATATTTTTTGTATGTAGTTCTTCACATATAATACCACCACGAAGGTTGGGGGCTCAGATAGGGGCTCGATTAGGGGGTCCGGTTGGAGGTCGGTTAGGTGTCGGTAGGGGGTCGGTTAAGGTGTCGGTTTGGGGGTCGGTTAGGTGTCGGTAGGGGGTCGGTTAGGGTCCGGTTGGGGGGTCGGTTGGGGACCGGTTAAGTGGTCGGTTGGGGATAGGTAGGGGTCGGTTAAGGGGTCAGTTAGGGGGTCCACCCCTAAAGGGCCCCTAACAAACCCCTGACCCACTCTCTAACCAAACCCTTAACCGACCCACTAACCGATCCCCTAACCAACCCACTAACTGACCCCAACCGGCACCCTAAACGGCTCCCTAACCAACCCCTAACCGACCCCCTAACCGCACTCTAACCTACCCCCTATCTGACCTCCCAACCGACACCCTAAACGACCCCCTAACCGGCCCCCTAACCTACCCCCTAAACGACCCCCGAACCACCCCCAGCCGACCCCTAACCGACTCCCTAACCGACCCCTTAACTAACCTCCTAACCGACCCCCAACTGACCCCTAACCGACCCTCAACCGGCCCCCTAACCGACCCCCTAACACACCCCAAACCCATCCCCTAACCCATATTCGTGATGACACTTTTACTTGATAGTTTCGGTTTTAATTGTTAGTTTCAATTGTTTCTTAGAACAACTAATAAAATTAATCTAATTGCAATTAAAATCAATTCAATCGAAATCAGTTGCAATTGAATAGATTTTTTAATCTGATTGAAATTTAATTGATTAACGTACTTGCTTCGGCAGTACATATACTAAAATTGGAACGATACAGAGAAGATTAGCATGGCCCCTGCGCAAGGATGACACGCAAAATCGTGAAGGGTTCCACATTTTTTTTTTGAGCCCGGTCGAACCGCGCGAAATAAACGTAATTATACGTAATCTAAAAAATAAATACAGCTATGGAATAGACGAGATACCATCCGCGCTTATAAGGGTATGTGCAGACGAATTGACGTTTCCGTTTTATACGCTTGTCAATCAGTCTTTTGCCGAGGGTGTGTTCCCGGATCTTCTTAAACAATCCCTGATAAAACCGATCCTCAAAAAAGGAAGTAAGTATGATCTGAGTAATTACAGACCGATTGCATTATTGCCCGCGGCTTCGAAAGTATTTGAGAAGGCAATGTGTAGCCGCCTATACTCTTTCTGTGAAAAGTACAATATATTTGATGAGTCGCAGAATGGTTTTCGGAAAAATCGTTCAACTACACTTGCGACTTACAAATTTATGCAAAAGATTCTGGATACACTAAATGAAAAAAAGTATGGTATCGGTATCCTATTGGACATGTCAAAGGCATACGATAAAGTTCGGTATGATATCTTACTGGATAAACTTTACGGAATGGGTATACGAGGTGACATTCATAAATGGTTCGCATCCTATTTAGAAAACAGAATCCAGTATGTAGAAATCGAGCATTATAACTATGAGACAGGGGAAATAACTCAAGTCAGATCTGAGCCCCAAAACATGAACAATTCGATACCACAAGGAAGCGTCATTGGGTGCATACTATTCCTGGCTTATATAAATGACCTCCCAAAAGTAATAAACGATTCATGTGTTCTTTTCGCTGACGACATCTCAATATTAACCTCTTGTAAAAATAGTGACCACTTAAATCAAACCCTTCACTTCAATACACTAACTACAATTGTAACATGGATGAATGATCACAATTTAGAAATTAACTTCACAAAAACCAAAATTATAGAATTTAGACCCTATCAAAAACCATCACTAAATATTAATTTTTCGTATAACCAAATACAAATAGAAACCGTCAATACATTTAATTTACTCGGAATAGATATCGATACAAATATAAATTGGAAGCAGCATGTACAAAAAATCACAAAAAAGCTATCTAGTTTTACTTACGCCTTAAAAGAAATAAAGAAGTCAACAAATTTACAAACTGCCCTAAGTGCTTACTATGCGTACGCTTATGCATGGCTATCATACGGCATCATATTGTGGGGCAATAGTACAACTGTAAATGACCTCTTTATTAAACAAAAAAACTGCGTAAGAATACTAGCAAATATATCAAGAACAGAGAGCTGTAAACCATTCTTTAGAAAATACAAAATCTTAACCCTAACATCAATTTACATTTTGGAAGTTTGCAAATTTATAAAAAAGTACCCACAATTTTATACTAAACTGCGAGACGAACCAAGACACCATCCCACAAGATACGGAAATAATCTTGTAACACCGTTCTCAAAATTGGAAATGCATAGATCGAGCCCATATTCAATGTCGATAAAAATATACAACAAACTACCGGAGCATATAAAGCAAGAAAATAAAACAAGTATTTTCATAAATAACTTAAAAAACATTCTTTCTAATAAAACTTACTATACAGTGCAACAATATCTTGATGATAAATTGCTATAGCGTTGATCTGCCTCATTCCTATTTTGCTGTCCATTATTATCATATCCATATTACAGGATTCATATGTCTTTCATTGTAACTATGTGAATAAATAAATAAAATGAAGTAGATAAAATGTTATATAATGGAGTAAATGCAATGTTATTATGGTCGAATTAAAACTAGTATAACACATAATTGTACAATTAATAATATGTTTATATATATGATAAGAAATATAATAAGAAATTTTGTAATAATAATTATTGCTAAGGCTTGAAATGTAATTAAACCATATTATAAGTTTTTATATTGCTATGCCCTTACAGTATATTACATGTATACGTAATATAGTGTAAAATTTGTATTATTTATATTATGTAAACTGCAATAAATATATTACATTATCAATGCCCAACACTGATATAAATCTATGCACGTCACAAAATAGGCTGTACATTGAAAAGAAAAAAGTATTTTGTTGAAATGTATTTTGCAACGAAAGTATTTGAAATACAAATTACAAAATACATTACGGTCAGGTATTTGAAATACCAATTACAAAATACATTTTTAGGGAGTAATTGAAATACAAATACAAAATACGTATTTGTATTTTAAATACGTATTTCAAATACAAGTAATTCAAATACTGCCCAGCCCTGTCCATAACACTGATTGCGCATGTCCAACTAGTACTTGACTGGTTTTTTTATAGTTTTTCCCCGAGAAAACGATTCCTCGTCTCTTTGACGTGAACAATTTATTAAAGCATTCTGATTCTAGTCTATGGATGAAAAAAAAACGCCATAAGTGTGGGTTTGTCCAATTTTCATAAAAATGTGTTTACTTGCTAAAAGAGTGACAAATGAGTTATTGAGACAATCAAAGAAGTACCTATCGTAAACGAAGTTTTAAGTGAAATAAAGAAGGTATGGGGAAAAGAAAGTCTGACAAATGTAAGAAAAGTGCCAAGCGTAACATTGATACGAGATTAGGTAAGTAACATACCTGACTGCAAATGAATATAGAATTTAAAAGTTATAGTGATCAAGATCGTTGGAAGACGCTGAAAAATTTATAAAACAGTTAAAAAGTATTGAGGAAGGAAAGCGCTGATAAAATGTTCAAGTAAGGTTTATTACAGCAAGTTAAGAGAGATAGTATATAAAAAAGGTGAAAGATGGTGTGCCTGTAGTTCATAAAAAACTAACCGTACCACGAGGCTGTTCGCCAGTTCGCCTCCGCTGCCCCATGAACTTGGAAGCAGTGGCGCGCTGCACTAGATTCGGTTTCTGACTCCATATATCCGAAAAACCAGCAGTTTGTATTAATTTAATTTAACACTGATAGCGTGTTTCAGGATACATGTAATGCCATCTATTGGTGGCGTTCGGTACTAAATTATCAATAATTATTTATATCTTTTAGCAGAGGTTCCCAAACTTTTTGTCGGTCTACCAGACATGTAAATTGCTTGGTTTTGCATTGACTATCTTTCTAATATAGATTTTTACAAATTCATCGACTTCAAATTAATGGCTTTGACAGTTGACACAGCGCTAGTGAGAAACTTTATAAAAAAATTGCTCATCGAGTTCTTAGGTTTTCGCGATTTCGCGAAAAAAATTGCTGTTAACTTTAGTTCTTAAACGGAATCGTAATAAGAGTTCATGGTAAGGCCCCTGGAGAGACTACGGGCTCGACTGCAAGACCAGGTTACGTCGGGTATCCAGGCCAAACCCTCCGCCAGTAATACGCCTTCACGGGCGTCCCTGGTGGACCCGAAATTGGGTATGGACTCGCCGTGGTTTGTGGTTAGCTGTAGATCCCTACATATGTCATACATCTTAACCGTCCGGATACGTTCGTCTGCCCCGGTGATGTGTGGCCGGGGCGTTCGTCCCGCGCCCAGCTAACGTGTCTTAGTCACGTGAATTGCCCTTTAAGTCGGTAGCTATGCCCGGAGATTGTCGCAGATCACTGCTACTTGGTATCTCCGGTACTACCCCGGAGAACTAGTAGAGGATGAGTTAGACATCTTCCGGTCTCTCCGGCCACGTAGGAATTTGGGAACTGGAGAGACGCCGTTCAGTCGGATTTCTTTGCGTCGCGTGAGTTTGATATCTAGCAAGCTTGAAATTTTCACGCAAGCAACAAGGACAGTCTCTCCGTAACGTAAAGCGGAAGACTCGTGAATTCTTTGCACGGATGGAAGATTTCTACGCCAATGAAATACTCGTGACCACTTTGGGAATGCGACAAGCTCTCGACATATCAAACGGAGCGCGTTCAAATACGCATAATCGTTTTCTACGTTAATTATGACTGAGAAATTTTATAAGTTAAATTTTTTCTCTACTTTCAGATTTCACGTTGAAAGAATACGCGGATGCTCCAAAGCCATTTATGACATTGAGGAAACAAAAGCCAGAAGAAATAACAGAAGTATTACATCTATTATCGTACACAGGTAATATAAATGTACCATCAGAAGATACCGAAATCTTTGATATCGACAATCCGTCTGACATTAATGTTATGCCGTCTGAAACCGTAGAAAAGAAAAAGAAAACATCAGAAAAGAATATCACAGAAAAAAATCTTGAAACAGTTCCTTGTTCTGAGAATGATTCTGAGGTTAAGGAAGATCCGCTTGTTAGGAGCCGTGATTGGTGGAATTCTGATGGGAAATGTGACAAAGAGCCTAAACTTGATTGTTATAAGGACGCTTGGGATTCTGATTGAACAATTTACTAACATTCTTCGTTTAAAGAATGATTTGTCACTATTTAGTAAAGTGGCAAAATTCAGCCACGATATTTTTTTTTCTGGAAATGCGTTTTAACGTGTTGTTATTTGTTGTTAGACCGGCACTTGCTGTCTGTTTATAAGGTTGCATAAAATAAAATAAATTCACTCTGCTAGAAAAACGTATTATTCACGTAACATAATATTAAAAATTTATTACTTTTTAAAATACAGAGACCTAACAGCATACTTAAATATTATGACGACACGATTACACAGTTATAAATTGAAATTATAAAAATAGTTAAAATTAGATTATTATGACATCGGGAGTTACTTTATTTATAGTACATTACTGCAGAGGCCGGGAAGTTAGGGATTGCTAGGCGAGTCAAGCAATCCCCGTTCTCGCTGAGGCATATATAGGTTTTTTCTCAAACGGTGTGAGGAAATAATAAAAGACTAAAGAGACGAAGATGTATATACATTAAAAGTAATATTTGACGTGATAGGACAATTGCTGAAAATAAAATGTTATGGTTTATCCAGACACATTAATAGTACTCTGTTGAACTTCCGATGATGTGTTTCACTAGCACTAATTTTCGCAACTAAAATACAAGAACGACGAAAAAACAAAAAAACACCAAACACTTCTAGTTTAAATGTTACCGCCATTTTCTTTTTCTTTTTTTAAGTAAGCGGTACAGATATGTTTAATTCGCAACTATGAACACTGGGCAGTTGGCTGTATGAGTTTTTCTTTTGCCTGTTTACATAGTGCAATAATATACATATGACGAAGAGGACAGTATTGGGTTTTCATCATTGACTTACAATTATATGGACGTCGGGTCCGCGCTAAAAAGTGTCCGCACTTGTAAGGCGCTAAAATCGTATACAGAGCGCGACACTCCGCTTTAGTCTTCATTTGTTCTACGGACAGCGCGATACTGCGATGACATAACAATTTAAATTTCGAATAGGTTGACTTGGGACATTTTTTTCGTGGTTTTTGTATTAGACCCGTCGTCCATTTATTTGTAAGTCAATGGTTTTCATAGTTACTTTGCAGGCCTTAGCCGGTAAGAAGTCGCATGGTCCATAAATGACAAACTTTCCGTGTTAGTTTTTTGAAAATAATGCAAACATTTCCGAGCATAATTATTAATACAAAGATCGAACACTCAGAAAAGATTTCTTCGATTCGCGATGGATGACTGATGAGTGTTCGACCTTTGTACTATTATTTATAACAAACTAGTGCAGTAATTTCACATAAAAAATAATTGTATATCAATTCTATAAAAATAAAAAAAAATCCGAGCATGTTTGAGAAAAAATATATTATATAATCGGAATAAATAGCTATCTCTAATAAACATTGCTAATTATATCGTTCGCTTATCATGAACTGCTGAAAACGCACACTTTACAATTGGTTCTTGTGATACTCACTGAATAATGAAAGACTGACTAAATAATGGTATAGTGTATGTGTAAGAATAAGAAGCAATAACAAACGAAAAATCCCCGAAACAATTTTTTAATTTAATTTTTTCCCGCAAGATGTATTTACCTACAATGACAATATTTATTCCTAGGTGAAGTTATCCAGTGGACTTTAAGTGGACATTTTTGGATCTTGTTATTTTTCTTGTTGTTTAAGTATATTACTTATATAAATATATTTAAGTACGTTATTATTGGTAGACATAGGCATATAAAATGACCAATAATTGACTGTTTTCCATACTTACTAACTATAAATGTTTAGGTTTATTTACTGTTGTGTATTTAAACAATAAATTTGTTTAATAAAACAATATAAATGTTACCTTCGTTCTTTTATTTAGCATTCTTATTTGATCCTCGTATTCATAGCATTAACAGAATAGAATAGAAATCATTTATTACTACGCCACAACACAGTAATGCTCTGGCCACCCAGAGGCGAGCCGCGGAAGCGTTCCAGGCGCTGGAATTTTTGTAATGTACGAGTTTATATGAACCCTGGCACAATGAAACGTTAAGAAAGATAAAAAAGGTAAAGCTAAATTAAAATAACAAAATAATAAAAATAACATCGTATACAACAACAAAGCAAACATTAAATATTCAACACAATAAGAGTGAATGTCATGCGTGCGGCTGTGGCCAGTGTTGGGCAAAATTTAATTGTTCTGGCAATTAAAGATTGACAATTAATTAATTGTCAATTGCGAAACAGCAATTAACGATTGATCAATTGTTAGTTGCGAGAACCGCAATTAACAATTGATTAATTGTTAATTGCGGTTCTCGCAACTAACAATTGATCAATCGTTAATCGCAAATATCTACAATTGACAATTGATCAATTTTCAATCTTTTCAATGTTTTTGATTAACAATTAACAATTAAAACTGACAATTATGATAAATTTATAGGGCATAGGGGTGAGTTAGGGCGTTGGTTATGGGGGCCCCGGTTGGGGGCCCGGTTGGGGGCCCCGGTTGGGGGCCCGGTTGGGCCCCAGTTGGGGGACCCGGTTGGTGGTCCGATTGGGGGCCCGGTTGGGGGCCCGCTTGGGGGCCCTTCTTGGGGGCCCGGTTGGGGCCCCAGTCCAGGGACGCGTCGCAATTGATTTAATTGCAATTGATTTCAATTGAATTGATTTTTTAATCTGATTGAATTATTGATTGAAATTTAATTGATTAACGCCCAACACTGGCTGTGGCTTATGTATATATGTACAAGGATCCACTCAGCTATTGTCACGGGCCGAGAAAAGGCGAGGTGCCGGCCGAGGTGCCGGGCCGAGAAAAGGCTGTGATTGTGAGTGACTGATTTTCGGTGGACCCTAAAACCGAATGAGAAGCAGTTTATACATTACAATCTCTTCGGGGTCGTTTTCAGATAACCTCCAAAAAAGTGTCCCGTTCAATAACTTTTATGTTATTACATGAATGCTAAGCATTATTTATTTAATATGATTGCTTGGTTACTTAGTGTTACACATAAAAAGACTACTTTACTAAGTCACGGTAATAAATGAAAATTAAAAAAGTGGGCAATTTCTCACTCATGGGAGCCGGTTCCACGTCGCCCTAATTTTAAGAAAAGAAGAAAAAATTAAACACTCGTGGAAATCGCAATATTTCCCATCGAGGATAAACTGTAATAACTTACACGTCGAATACATACCGTAACTTTCCAATTTATTATAAACAAACATGGGAATACAAAATGTGCATCAATTTTTCTTATCATTAATGTCAATTCTGTTGAAGTTTTTATTGTAATCGTACTGGCTACAAGCAGTTCAATGTATTTATTTTGTGTATGTATTTATTTATTATTTATTTATTATTTGTGCATGTATTTATTATTTATATATTAAATAAGATCGTCCGTTGTCTTATATTTTTTCATGTTTTCACCTTAAATACAAAATTTTAATACAACTATTTATTTATTTCTACTACATTTCGGTTATGGGCTGTCATGTTCCGGTAATAGTTGTTAGGTTTGTTTGAAAAAACAAATATACGCGATTTAAATCCGGAAAAATAGTTTCATTTCCTATGTGTAACAATCGCGAAAAACTAGGAACTCAATAGTTGTTATTATTTTCATTGTGGTGTAATTGCGTAAATATTTTTTAAACAGGAAAAAAAAAATATTTTTTACGCATTATGTCAGTATAAGATAGTTGTAATACCATGCTTTCGGGTTCTGGAGCTTCGCTGAAATCCATCAGGACGTTGAGTGGTAAATATAGTTATCCGCAATGAAAGTTTAAGATGCGCATATATTTGCTACACGAAGACCTATGGTCCGCAGTTGTGGGGTACGATCAGGAAGACAAAACATCTTTAGCCGAGATGAAGAGTAGAGAGCTGAAAGCATACAAATACCAATTTCAGCGCTAGTGACTAAATCGTTCTCATTCATGTAAAGCAATCTATCTAAATAAGTATTAATAATAGTTTTATAAACTTTATTGTACATCAATTATGGTTATATACTCGAAGGCTATACCCTTAGAACATAATAATTATACCTACTCAAACATTTCTACCTACCTATCTACCTATCTAATACCATCGATCTCGATTTATACGTGAACGAGCTGCATGAGTACTTCTTCAATTAATAGAGAAGCTTTCAATTGCGGTATTGTTTAAATTGTGCACTGATTACCTATTTACTAAGATCTCTTATTATATTGCTATTTGAGAACATCTATAATTGACCTTCAGTTGTTACTATTACCATTCAATTTGGTTTTGTGCTGTTGAGCTGCTTTCTTTGTAAATAAAGTAAAAAGTTATATCCTTGAAATCCATATTGAACGTACCGCCCACGTCTTTTTTATGCAATCACATTCCTTCTCGAAGGTTTATTTGCGCATGCGTGCATTCCGCACATGCGCTCCTCATGACACCTGTCAAAATCTTTCCTTCTCCGCCTGACGTCATACAAATCACCCCCAGTGGAAATCCCGACTGCATTGCCGTGGAAAATAATGTAAAAAGGTAAAAAATTGTCATAATATCACATTTTATTTGCCTTTTACGTTTTTGTTTCATTACATGTTTTATAATCTTTCGTCTTTCGGAATTCGAATTTGGTATTTTAGAAAAACAAAATGTATTCTTTCCGGTTTCTATTTCTCAAAATATTGTGCAAATGTAGCACTAATGTCGAGATTTTCTAATTATAAAGGATATAAATTCGAATTTCAATAATCGAACGCTTGTTTTTCTTAATTTGCCTGGTTTTTTCTAAGATAGAGCTGTCAGGTGTTCGGTCCACAAGGATGCGATATTGCCCTTGATATGAGGTCTATTTTTAGCTCTAAGAAGATGTACAAATATTCATATAATACCTTCCTTTTCGTGACCTTTACTCTTATCGCGCTATCTGAAAATTGATACAAAACAACGTTGTTAAGCAACAGTTCAAGCAATAAAATGAATTGATTCTGGCAGATTGGCAATTTTATTCGATGCTCGTAGGAATTATTCTTATTTGCAATAAGGTTCAAAATCCAATCATAGATTGAGCCCTGTTTTAGTTAAGTCAACTGAAAACTGTATAAAATGTTTTACAGTATATTCTTTTCGCTTAAATTGTTTAACGCTTGCGAAAACGTAATTTATATTTAAATTAAGTTGGGCGAATTTCGTAACGGAGTTTCCCTTCGAAGAATTTTATAATTAACTGTACAGAATAATTACCAAGCTTTTATGTAATCCTGGTTGAAGGCGGAAAGTCACGATTATATTGCGTAAAGGTATTCAAACACTACTTTTTCCTATTAATGGTAATACTCTTAAAAATTAAAATAGGACTTCGCATAATGCTCTGGCCACACAGAGGCGGCCGCGGAAGCGTTCCGTACGCAGGATTTTTGGAATGTACGAGTTCATATATGAACGCCGAGCACTATGACAAACAGGCGAACGCGGGGCGGGTATATTCCATTGAACTGTATGCCCAAACAGAGCGGTAGCAGCGGGCGGGCCGGGAGCGGGCCTTTGGCGGGACTTTAGCAGGCTTTGACGTCGTATCTTTTTATAACTCGTGAGTGTGTTTTTATTAAGTTTCAATATGAATTCACTAACAAAAGTAGGTAATTTTCTTGATCATTATCCGCCAGCGATGCGGTTTTGTACTTTAAAATCTGTGTTGAAAATGAATCGTGACTGCTGGTGGTCGCCGCGGACTACGCTTGGGACTGCTGTGTGGCGCGCCCTGGAACGCATTCGCTTCCTGCAGGTCCGCCACTGGACCGCTTTTCCTGCTGTACCGCCTCCGTGTGGTCTGAGCTTTAAGGTCTTGTAACCGGGCCTTGAATCTTTATATAAAATAAAATAAAGGCAATCAATCCATATTTATTGCGCAAATACAGTGTATTATATCTGTGAATGTTTATATTTAAAGATCACAAAATCCTTTTATTTCACATGTAAAACAATAAAAAAGCAAATACAAATTGTAGTCTTGGTATAATAAAATCACACGTGATCTATCACACGTCAAAGGTGCTTTTATAGTCACCAAAAATAATACGAACTGCATGAAATTTCTTCTTCGTGCTCCTGGCCTTAGTTCCCATTTCTTTAGGAGTCTGCTCTCCTAGTACGTGTGCGCCAATCTGGGGGCCTTTCAGTAAGCTCAGGGTCTATACCCATCCTCTTCATGTCTCTTTGGACGTTTCCAAATTGTCTGGGGTCTGCCTGGTCCTCTTTTGGCGGTTTCAGTTTACAGCATAGATATAGAAAAAAAGGGTTATAGCGACATGATTTGTTTGGTCATATGGCTGCCATCCCTACGCATTACGTGGCCATATCAACGGCTTACGTTTAGTTTTTCCTGTATAATACGAACTAATTATGAAACAAATTTTGTATATGTCATATTTTATAACCTCCTATTTAAGCATAAAAAGTCATCGACTAATTTCGTTCTTCGCTCTTTGTCTCTTGGCGAATGTGGCCTTATTACACAGCAGACAAGACTTAGATAAAAACCTATGAAGCACATTGCCCTCGGCGATATTACAAATTAACAAACGTAAAATATACAATTCAAAAATGAAAGTATTGAAGAACGTAATTATACATTAAGACGCAAATTAAAAGAAGACCTCATTACCCGCTTCAAATTAAAAAATATCTAACAAAAGCCTCGTAAGATATTACTTACTATAGACAACATAAAAATGGACCTAATATTGACACTTGGGGGACGCCCATGTTAATTGCAGATCCAGATGACACAGTACAGTTGACGTCAATCCTCGAGATAGCTATTGTGAGCATTTTCGTCTGAATGTCAACAATGAGGCTTCAGCTCTCTTGAATAGTCACGTTCATTCAGTGTACACGTCATGGAAAATAGTTTGTCAGGATTATTTTGGAAATATCTGTGGACTTCTTTCTCCCCGAGATATTTTTCTTGTGTATTACACTAAGCAACATTTGTGCTACTGTAAAACGTTTGAGATATGTAAAGAAAAAATAAAAATGCAAATAAAACTTCGTACATACAAAAAAATATTATCTAACAAAAGAAAACCAAAAACATTTGTTATAGAATCCAAGTGTAATTGCGTAAAAAGAACAAGCTGTTGCATACATTTGAGTGGAGTAGGGCTGATTGAACGATATCCACCACTGAGAGGCCTAGCGGGAGAATCACAATGCTTCTCAGTTCTCTGAGGCGGTGTTGGCATTTTAATTTCTAACTTAAGTATATTACATTAGTGATTGTTTAGTAGCAAAAAAGTCTTTGTGGCAGAACGGTTACCACACTGGTATGTCACGCTGAGATCCCGGGTTCGATTCCTGGGCCGAAAGAAATATTTAGTATGGCCTACATTATTTCTCTTGAGAGACGTTGTTTATGTGTGTGTCCATGGCACCGGCGATACAGGTTTCCGTAGTGCGGGCTATGAGTGTGTGCATTATGGTTAAAACATCTAGGTGAAACCTAAACGTCGTAGCAGATTAAAAATTGTGCGAAGACCACAGCTCGTTTTAGGTCAGCGTAGCGTATTACGGTCTAAACCTTGTGAAATTTTATAATTTTATCGAGTTCTTAGGTTTTCGCGATTGTTACACATAGGAAATGAAACTATTTTTCCGGATTTAAATCGCGTATATTTGTTTTTTCAAGCAAACCTTTTTTTGAAAAAACAAATATACGCGATTTAAATCCGGAAAAATAGTTTCATTTCCTATTTTATAATTTTCCTTAAATTAAAATTAACAAAAAAAATAAATTCGACTAATTTCCTTCTCAGAATCTATCTCCCGAAATGTTGTAATTTTACTGATTTGGCATTATAACACTAATGCTCCACCAAAACCTATGTAAATGTCTCTGCGAAAGTACCTTACTGTCCCGTACATTTCTACATAAGTGTTGTTTATCCAAAAAAGTGTACCCTCGCTACCAACCTCTTGGGTATACGGGAAGGGCACTATAATCTGCGCAAGCACAGGGACCTTACAAGTTGATGTCCTGATCACGACCACGGGCGCGCTCGGGCGGCCCTCTTCCCACGGCGTGTGACGTGCAAAGACGGGCCGTGTGAAGCCGCCTTAAGAATATTAATTTCTGTGTAATAGCGTTACTGCAAAGGTATCATTTATCGATGTCGCCACTTCAACGCCTAGCTCAGATTTGATAGCGATTAAAGAAAGCCGTGATTTTTTCGGTCCTAGTTGCAAAATTGTAAAAATAACAACTTCTTTGTCTTAAAGATGAAGCCAGATGTGATCATACTTGAAAAGAGTCTTTTTAACACGCGGAAGTCATACAAATAATATAAAATCCCACCTTCAGATCCGCCGGGCAAAATAAAATTGAAAAAATGCCAATTATAGTGACTTGGAACCGTACGTATACGTATACGGAACCGGAAATGTACGATTTTGTGCCAAATTTCAGTGGAGATTGCGGGGGCTTGGGGTGCGCAGGCCAAAGAATTCATCAGGGAGTTGGGTCGTCGGCTTAGAGATAGAGTCTATGTATAGATCCACGCTCTGGGTCTTACTTCGTCCAACAAATTTCGTTTGTTCTAATGCTTTGTTCAAAGCTACGATTCAGCGCGGTCCGTTTTCTTCTCATAGTTAAATAAAAATGACTAAGTGTAAGTGGCGAATTGCATTATTGATTTTTATATGACGAAGCCTGTTGCTGATGTATATTTGTAATTAATTCAGTTTTTGAATGAATAAATACATAAAAAAATACGAAGTAAGTTCATGAAACAAGTTACGCATATTTGAAATTTTAACTCTCCTATTTTATTGCGTCCCCGCGGCAAGGTGCCTAAGATGCTAGCAGCATTCCCCCTTAGTATGGCTATGCTAATGCGTTGGGCAAGGTAGCTGCCGGCCCTTGGGTTTCCCAGGCAGTCTATTAATTTTTTGAATAATATTTTGTACAGATGAAGGGCACCGGAACCCCACGGGCCAAGGGTTTCGACTCCAGACGCTATAAATAAGTAGTCGGATCCGAGATCCTAGTACTTATTACTTTTTTATTTATTCCGCCAGCTCATATCTCCTATTTATACATAAAAAAGTTATTGACGAATATCGTTCACGGAGTCTTTAAACCTCTCTCTGCAGAAAAGTTGTCATTGTCTTATCGAAATCATACCTCATAGGTGATTCATCATCCTCCCCATCCTCATAGGTCATTCATTTTAGGTGATTCGGAAATAAGACAAAATTACGACAGTTCAGAATTACGACACTTGATATAATTCACATTGTTATGTAATATCTTAGACCTTTTGCGTGATATATGATAGGTCAATCAATCAACGGAATCTATTTCTAGCTAAATAGTATTGATTATACTTAATAATCGGTTTGTTATGGTAACGGATAAGCAATAAACAATCTCAGTGTATCTGTATGTTAGAAAGAAAGAAAAGAAATTTGTTTAGCAAAATATATGTGCGTACGAGTACAATTTAATGACTAAAAGTGTATTTATTGCACTGAAGGGCCCAACTCAGCAAATCCTAGTAGCAGTAGAGCTCCTTGTGAAAGAGTTCGTCCAGGGAAGTACTGCCACCTTGCCTATTTCTGCCGCCAAGCAGTAATGTCTGCTGACATTACTGCTTACTGCTCACATACTGGGTTCCGGTTTTGAAGGGTAAGGGTGCTGGTGAAATTGCACTTTTCAACTTATGTGTCGGGGTGACGGGCGCAGTGGCAGTGCCACTCAAATCTTTGCGATTTAAAGCTCTGAGTGGCACTGCAACTGTTATGGACAGGCGTGTACCTTGCCATCAGGCGCACAACCTGTTCGTCCCGTCACTTGATATTATAAAAAAAAGTCCTGAGGCAGATTTAAAAAATTTAAATGATGGCATAAATGAAGGCATCATATTTGTAAAAGCAGCAGGCAAAAAATGTAAACAGTCATCTTATTTAATGATTGATTCTTTTTCTCTTAGACATAAAATAAATTAAATCAATGGATATTTTAATCTAATTCAAAATTCAAATTCAAAATAATCTTTATTTCATAGGTAAGCATTATTACACTTGAAATCGTCACAATGGTTAAACTCTACCGCTCATTCGTAAGGCAGATTCCCCTGAGAAGAATGACCAGGAAACTCTAGGGGTTGCTCTTTGTAAATAACATTTACAATATTTTTTTTTATTTGAAACATCAGAGATCGAGACTACCTCCATGAGCTAAGTGGGTACTACCACGGATTTTTGTCATCCAAGTACGCAGAAGTTGTATAATAACCTTTAGTATAAAGTTTTTGTTTCACTATAGTTTTAAACCTCGTGAAAGGCAAATTTTGTATATCAACCGGAATCTTGTTATAGAAGCGTATACATTGCCCCTTAAGTGATTTTTTGACTTTGTGAAGACGACTATCAAGAAAAGCTAGTTTATTTTTATTTTTATTCCTCGTATTAATGTTATATCGGTCACTATTTTTCATAAAGAAATTACTATTCCTTTTAACATAAATTACATTTTCATAAATGTACTGTGAGGCTAGTGTAAGATGTTAATTTCCTTAAACTTATCTCTCAAAGATACTTTGGGATCCAGATTGTAAATTGCCCTAACTGCACGTTTCTGCAGGACAAAGATTCTATTGATATCGGCGGCATTACCCCAAAGCAAAATGCCGTATGTCATTAGACTGTGAAAGTAGCTGAAGTAAACCAATCTAGCAGTTTCAACGTCTGAAAGTTTCCGTTTTTTTTAATCGCGTACACTGCAGAGCCGAGCCGTTTTGATAACTTACTTATATGGGGACCCCATTGCAATTTAGCATCTAACGTTATACCTAGAAATACAACTGTATCCACAAGATTCCATTTTTCGTTTCTAACTACAATGTTTGTAACCGTCTCTCTAACATTGGGTAATGTAAATTTCACACAATTTGTTTTTTTCTCATTAAGAAGTAGGTTATTAACAGCAAACCAATCAACTACTTTAGATATAGCATTGTTCACATCGTCGTAGGAACATTGGTGCCTTTTAACTTTCTGTCTCTGCAATGGATAGTCCTAAGCTAAAAAATATTTAATTCGTATAAATTTGCTTTAATATACTGGACATCAAAACTAAGACAAATGGGCATTAAAAAAAATTATATACTTATTTTTAAAACTAAGGAAATGTTGATTATATTTGTATACTAATATAATATTAATTATAATATAATTTGACCTGAAAGCATGTTCGAAAACGCAAGCAAAGTAGCACTCGCCGGCAGCTGCTGAATAATATTATCCCTAAAAAAATGTGGATGCAAGTTAAGTACATAACATAATTAATTGAGAAATATTTAACATGACATATATGCCTACTGCGTTTTCAAGTCCTCGTCTTCATGGATTTTGAGTTTCTGAGTTCGTTAAACAAATAAAATTGCTCCAGGCGTGTTTTGTAACATTAACATGTGCTCGTTTGAGTTTGTTTTTTGAAAGTATAAAACGGTGTTGTGCTATCATAATTTTGAATTTTATTTTAATTATCTGGTACCGGTCAGGGTGTCCTGGGTAGTGTCCTGGAGTGAGTTCCGTTGCTCTGGTACTCATAGCACAGGCGGTTCCCAAGTTTGAGACCAGATAATTGGTATGGTAGTCGGGCACGTTATTTTTTTAATGAATAAGTTCGCGTTTGACGTCCATCTCACCTGACGGAAATTGACGATGGGGTTGCTAATGCAGCATGTACGTACACCTAAATAATGACTTTTCACTCTCGTTTCGTAGTTCTTTGTAGCTTTTGCCAAATTCTTTGTATTTGCATTTTTATTGTATTGCATTTCGAATAAAGTAATTTGAACAACACTATAAAATTATTCAGATCCATAGCAAAATAAACCAGTTCGTTTTTACATCAAGCGATTTAGAGTGACCTATTCCCGATTATAGCAGACTGTATCAATGGATTAAAAGGTGCGTGCTAACAACAAGGAGCAAGGCCAAGGCAAACGTAATTTACAGCTTATTATTTTTTATTACAAAACACTTAAATAGCTATCAAAGCAAAACAGCAAACAAAGTCAAAAAAGGCGCCAAAAACAATCACGGTTAAATTTAGAATTTAAATATAAAACTAAGACTTAAAGAGACTATAAAATATATACAAAAAAGATTTATAGCGACTGAAGCGATTTGCTATATTGATTGAACCAGTATAATAACCATTTCTTTTTAAAATGTTCAGTTATAAATAATATTGGTGGGAATATAATTTTACATCAATTACATAATGTCCAAACTTGCAGTTTATAATGGTATTTTGAATGGCTTAGCCTGTGGCTGAATGTACTTATACGGGAATTGAGTTTGAAACTTTTCTTCAACTACGACGGCACTTTAGTATGCGCTATGTTCGCTCTCGGTTATATGAATACTTAATAACACTTAATAGGCTTGTAAAGCTGACACAAAAAGGTTATGTCTATGCAATAAGAGCGAATGTTTTGCTGTATGCTTTGTTGAATGGAAAAAGTACTGGATTTTTTTTTATAATATCAATAAGAACAAGTCGTGCGCCTATTAGTAAGCGACACGCCTATCCGTGGCAGTTGTAGTGCCACTCAGAGCTTTAAGCCCCAAAGATTTGAGGGGCACTGAAATTGCGCTCGTCATCCTGAGACTAAGTAGAAAAGTCCCACGTGGCTTCACCGGCACACTTACCCTTCAAAACCGAAACACAGTAAAGCTCACGTTAATGCTCGGCGGCAGAAATAAGTAAGGTTAAGTTTTTGGATAAGGAACTCTACTTTTTATTTATTTTAAAATTCGTTTATTTATATTCTACTGTTATAGAAAGGAAGCTGCAGTATTTTGAACAATGACGGGCAATTGATCGCACGTTCCCTCTTTTATGATGGTCGCCAGCTTTGTAGCGGCACGCCAAGAAGATTCTTTAAATCAATCCTTGGACGCAGTTGAAAAGCTTGACACGAGGCTTATATGTGCCTCGGATTAAGAAAAGGCGAAGCTGCAGAGCCTTGAACACCGCCGTAAAGTTGTCTGCTTGCCGGTGCTCTACAGGATATATCACAGAGAGTGTGCGACGAAATGGCACGATTTAATTCTGCCTTCCCCTTTCCATCATCGGGGTACTAGATGTGGCTGGGGTTCCATCCCTATGTTGTGGGTATTCTAAAGATTCGCACAATGCGTTACGCTTCCACATTTAAGAGGCGAACGGCTTTGGAGTGGAAGTCCCAGCCTGCAGACTTATCCCTTGTACGCTATAACTTAAGCCTTTTTAAGGCGAGAGTGAATAGACATTATTTAGGTGTGCAAGCTTCACCGTTGATCTCAACGTCGCTTTCCGTCGGGTGAGATTGAGGTCAAATGCGCGCTTATTTTTTTATAAGCTTCCGCTTGGATGTGACAACGTTTTTTTAGTTTTTATTACTTGAAGAAGAAAGTTTTTCTGCCGATTTCAATTTTGAGAAATGTGGTAACTGCCTAAAATAGTAGATTGAGGAAGAAATCTGTTGCAGTTGACTTCATGCTAAGCTAGCTCGTTGTTATTATGGTTTGACACATTAATTATTGTATCGTTATTGATTACATAGCGCAAACGTGTTGTATAACGTACGAGAGACCTGGTATTTGTGATAATATTTATCAGTATGATAAAGGTTCTGATAAAATATACAAAACGAGTTACACTGCTTCCTTGTTTGGTACAAACGTTTAGTATCGGGGGAATACTTTCTTCTCACGTTGTGGATTTACAAAATATTATACATTGTGAGTTATTTTATATTAATAGGCAATGGGACAAAATTCTGAAAAAAACCTTGTAGTTTGAAACAAATACGATCATTCAATGAATATTTTTGTGAAGTTATAAATTTGTAAATAAATAAAATTTGAAAATTGTAATATTTTTAATCTGTTATGCAAACAATAAACACACAACGTGACGTCATACGTAGGTAAGCAAAGACACCGTATTCACCGGTCGCGTGTTGTCTTGTGTTTTTTCTTCGTTAAATCACATTTTTGATCGACCTTAGAAAATGGTGGAGGTGCATGTTACGCGATAACTCTAGCATTTGTAAGCCGATTTTGAAGATGATTGTTGTTTGTTGCAAAAAGGATAGCTCAGTATTGGTCCCATTTAATAAATTGAAGAAAATATTCCACCTCTAAGGGTGGCAAACTAGGGGATGAGTCCGATTTCGCGCACTTTCTGCATCCGATTTTAATAAAACTTGGCAAATAGGCGTAATTCCCATTGACTTACAATTATATGGACGTCGGGTCCGCGCTAAAAAGTGTCCGCACTTGTAAGGCGTTAAAATCGTATACAGAGCGCGACACTCCGCTTTAGTCTTCATTTGTTCTACTGACAGCGCGATACTGCGATGACATTACAATTTAAATTTCGAATAGGTTGACTTGGGACATTTTTTTCGTGGTTTTTGTATTAGACCCGTCGTCCATTTATTTGTAAGTCAATGGTAATTCCACTAACTTTTGAGGTCGATTTTCTTTTTATAAAAAAGTTACAATTACAAGGGTAAAAATTTTAATTAAAAGGATTTACGTATTTAATAGTTATTTTTAAGTTATTGAATTTTTGTGTAATTCTTCGAAAAAATTCCTTCGATCCGGCTGAAGTCGAACCAACGTCTTCCAAAAACCGTGCGAGACGCTATGCCAACTAAGCTATGTGTAAGCAAATTGTATTAATGGTAGTAATGTAGATGATTTTAATTTATGTTTCATTTCATTAGATTTTGTAGTCGAAAAGTGATCGCTTCTATAACGTGCAATTGATTTCTTGAATGCAGTCATAGTCAAGATAAAAATAAAAAAAAACGATCCGGACACTTTTCGAATACATTTTTTATCCAACGGCTGTATATTGTCTTAAAGAGTTGTTGCGAAATTGTAAAGTGCGAATAAACTGCCTTATTAGTACCTATCCGAGCGTATTTTTAACTTTAACTCTTCTCCCGAGTCTCTTGGTGGGCAAAGTTTTACATATGGAACGAACTAGCGGACCTTACGAATTTTTCTATGTGCTTACTGCAGATCTTTGTTTTTAACCGACTTCAAAAACGGTGGAGGTTCTCAGTTCGACAGTATGTTTTTTTTTGTATGTATGTTATGTGAACCGATTTTCATGATTCCTTTTTTGTTGGAAAGAGGGTATGTCTATAGTGGTCCCATTTAATTTTGAAGAAAATCATCCACCTCTAAGGGTGGCTGTTCACGCGTGAAGATTCATATTTACAAATAGCGCCTAAATTTTATTATATGGTGCAATTATTTTAATTGTTGGTTTTGCTATTCTCCAATTCAAGGCGTTTTTCTCTCTCAACATACTTTGAGTAGTAAGAACCGATTTTTTTTATCTCTCTATTATCTCCTGTGTTAAGTCCCGTATAGTAGCGAACTAGGGGATGATTCCGGGTTTGCGCATTTTCCAGTAACCGATTTCAATAAAACTTGGTAATTCTACGTACTAGTGAGGTTGGTTTTTTAGTCTTCTTTTCCGTAGCGCTATCTGTGAGGAATTTTTAATTAAGTACAAATACAAATACAAATAATTTATTTCACAATTAAATAGTGCGGG